>NW_022900941.1:24191899-24204059 GCF_012274545.1 Fukomys damarensis | reverse complement strand
ATATATATATATATCTGTTGCTGAATCTGCATGTTTATGGCTAATATGTTCTCGAATCTGCCTTCAGGAATCTAGTACTTATTCCTAGGTTTCAGAAAATGTTCCCTGGCTAGAGACAGCTGCCTCATCAAGGGATTCCCCTTCCTAAAAGCAGACTACCTCTAACTATGAATTTGTATAGAAACAATCCTTGGGTGTAACACAAGACGACACAAAAACTGTGCAGATTTCATAGTTCCCCATAGGTTTGACCAAGAATTTTGTTGAGACTACATCACTACTAACATCTTCCTCCAAAATACTTTCCGTTCTTATACAGATGTTCAACCTAATGATTTATAGTTAAGCCCAAATCAACTTCCTACACACTAATCTTTGTGAAATAGGAAGAAAAGGGTTAGAGGAGTAGAGGAAGTGGGAAGGGTAGGGGAAAGGAAAGAAAAGAAAAGAAAAAAAATATGAGAAATGGAAAACGTGGAAACAAAATCTTTGTAAATAGGGGAGGGTGGAGGGGGTGAAGAGAGGGTAAGGGTAAGGGGAAAAAAGGAGAACCAAGACATATGAAAAGGTGCAAGATCCCAATGATGAATATAACTATACTGTATACCTAAAAAGTACTATAAAATTAATGAAAGAAAAAGAAAGAAAAATATATACTAATCTTTGTCTCAAATAAATCAAACTGAAATAATGTAATTTTAAAGAAACCCATAATATTTTTTTTCTGATGATGAATCCACAGGAGTAGTAGAAGAAAAATACGAAACAAACATTTGAAAAATAATTTCAGATGACTCAAAATTTTAAAAGTTCTTAATTATCTTCATGAAGAAAAAAAGATTAAACTTTCTTTTTAGAAAGACAATGTGGAAATGTACTGAATCTATTGTGAAGAGAACAGCAATCAATCCAACCTCAGCATAAAAGTGGGACAGAGATAGAGCATGGCAAAGCTGCCTGGAAAGTTAAGTGGGACCTGTCAATTATAGAATCATGGGTCAGCACCAAATAATTCCCAGGACCCTGAATGAGGAACGTCTTACCGGCTCCCATGAGATGTGGAGAAGGAATAAGGTCACAAATGCCGCAAAGAGCCCACGCTTCACAGCAGCCCACTCTGTGGCTTCTACACCAATGTGTACTTTTGTTTTTGCTCTTTTTGTGCTTTCCTCTTTGGTTTGGTCCAAGGTAGCTCTGCAGAGCCAGTTTCTATTTTACCCCCTCTCCTGTCACTTTTCAAATTCACATTTAGCGCTATGTTTGGCTTGTCTCATTCGATTCTTTGTTCAAGTGAGGAAGGGCCTGGAACAGCTTTAATTAGTGAGCCATTTTTCAGGGCAGTATGGGATAACACATACTTGGTACTTCAGTACCAAGAGGCCAAGGTAAGGCCCACATGGGCACATTTTTTGTTTCTCTCCAAACACCACAAGGTTTCTTTTATTCTTCTCTCCATCACTGTATCACATATGCTAGGAATCAGGAACACTTCTTTTCATGATGACAGAGAGGGACTTCCTAGCACCCAGTGTAAGGAAGGAAATATAGACTTGTGTTTTTCTTTGCTGCTGCATGCATTCACCCCACAGTCTGTGTATTTGTTTTTTTGTTTGTTTGTTTGTTTGTTTTTTGAAATTAGCCTAGTATCTTAATGTTCTAGGTATGTGTGTGTGTGTGTGTGTGTGTGTGTGTGTGTGTGTGTGTATGTGTGTGTTTGGTCAGGAGTACTCCACATCACCAAGTTACATGGCCAACCTTATTGCCTTGCCACCTGGTCAGCAACCATCTTCCTTTTATGCATGATGAAGCTTTCATATGGGCATGTGTTACCAGCCACTACCATTTTTTATTTATCTCTCTTTTTAAAATAACTGGTCTTATGAGCTAAACCTTAAATTTCAAAGAGCATATGGGTTTGTGAGAAAAACAGTAAGCAACCTTTTTCTTTCTTTCTGCATTAAAAAAGAGAAACAGTTTATGATCCCTTTAAAAACTCAGGAAAACTTTGGGAGATAAAACCGCAACCGGAAGCCTGAGGCAGTCCTGGGCAAACAGGTGTGCATGTACTCTGGTGTATGCATGCTGGTGGGTATGACGCATAAGGCCAGTTCCCGGTGGAGCATAGCCATCTTACAACAGTTCCAAGAGGAGGAAAAACTGGAAAACCTCACCCTGTCTGGCTGCAAACACAGGAGTGAGTTACTCTCTCTCCCAATTTCTACCTTGCTGTGGTGCACATAACTGGGTCAGGCACTGGACAAGCCAAATGGCACACTCAGTGGGTTGAAGCCCACCCTACACAGGTGCGCTGGGCTACAAATCCAGGCTAAGTGCCTAGCTGACTTAAATACCAAAGGCACCGATGTGCTGTGCACTTTGTCGGGCTCACACTGAGCCAAGAGCAACAGATATGACAGTGGTCCTGCAGGAGTGGATGCTTTAGCCATTAGTGCCACACTCGCCCAGGTGAAGACAAACAGCACAAGCTGGCACTGGTGCGTCAAAATGCACTAGAGCCAACTGTGTGCCTTAGCCAGCACCTATGTAATGGCTGATCAACACTGCTCTTTCCCAGTCCAAGACCCTCCCTGAGAAAGTTGTCTCCTGGCTTTTGTGTTAACCCTGTTTAAATGCAGGAAAGTTAAGACCTGTACACGATGCTTGAACAGAACAGCATTTAAGAACATTTAAAACCTAACTGAAGGAACTTTGACTGTAAAAAAAACAGAACCATCACCATTCTTAACCCTTTTTCCATTGAAATAAGTATGAAAGATGCTTTTCTCATACGGCTTCATTTTGGTTAACTAGAGTCATCAAGGGACTTGAAATATCACCTAAACCATCAATAATATTAGAATAAATAAAAATTGGGTCATCAAGGGCTTCAATCAAGTGATTAAAAGAACTTTGCTTGGAAAAGTTTGGCCATTAACTCATGGGAATTAAACAACTGAGTCTGGCCAACAAGTGGCTCAGCTCCCTTGTCCCTAAGGAGGTAATGGGTCCCCATACAGAGACAAAAATCCTCAGGGGCCTTTCTTCTGTACTTCTGTGTTCTTAATACTGATATCATCTTAAGGTTCAGACAGAGACATGTATCTAAGCTGTGTAAGTCTCCTCCTTCTTTCGGGTCTCTTCCTTCTCTGTAGTGTGCCACTTTAAGAAGTGCAGGCCTAGCTGTCTCCTCTCCTAGGTCCCAAGATAATTAGATGAGAAATCTATTGGATCTTGTCACTACACAGATCCTAGCAACTTTGCCACTTAGAGCATATCCTTCATGAGTGGAACGGGTTTGATACTGACAATTTAAATCAAGAACAGCCTATCTATTATTGAGCCTAAGTGTGTGTTCAATAGAAACTGGGAATTTGCAAAAATGGTGTTGGATGGTACTTCAAACTATGAGACTATTATCTAGTTTCAGTGTTTCTGCTTGGAACACAAAAGGTAGAATAGAATGCCTTATGTTAAAGCTTTTGTGACTCTTTGAGATTGAACTCTTTGTGCTTCCAAGGCGGGCCACCGACCTGCTGAGCTAAATCCCTGGCCCTGTGACTCTTTACTGATGGGAATGCTCAAGACCTATGGTACTTAGTAGAGACCCCAAAGAGAAAAATGATATGTTGAAGGACTCTGTTCTGAGACTTCCCTCTACTTGTCTCTCAGGGGGGATTTCTGTCTTACTGATCTATTCAGGGAGGATAATCATACTGGTAGATCTCCTTGAACTCTCCCCTATAATCTCCAAACCAATAAATCAGGTCCATCTCCACCAAGTGACCAGGGTTTTCCATTAAAGCCTAGTGTCCCAGAGAAACCCAGCATTCTTCAGATCCCTCAGCAGCCTTCTCAGGTAGCCCTAAGTTCTGTGGGTACACACAGACAGCGTTAAACCCTACATGTCCAACCCAAAATGGTGCTTCTTATCACTCTGATTCAAAACTTGTTTTGCCTCTAAGAAAATTCCCAGAAGTAGAAGAGAATACACTAGTACAGGTTCCTTTTTTTTCAGTTGCAGATGTCCAGCAGTGCAAAGCACAACTAGGCCAATTATCAGAAGATCCTATAAATTTGGAGATGGGTTTCAAACTTTGTCCCTTTCTTTTGACTTATCATGGTGGGATGTCCAATTTAACTTAGCCACTTGCTGTACCTCAGATGAAAGCAGAGAATCCCACAAGAGTCTAGGACTTAGGCAGATAAACAATATGCTTTAAAAGGGGGAAGGAAACCATTCTAGAGAAGCCACTCTTGCTTCAACAGGACCAAACTGAGACTATAATACCTGTCATGAGCCTAGAAATTTTATCTAGTATGCTAGCTGCTTATCATGGGGATGAAAAGGTGCATTAAATATCTCTTAACTATGATAAAGTGAGAGGGGTCATACAGGGCACAGTAGAAATCCAGTTGTCTTTTGTAACCAATTAATAAAACCCATTCATAAATATACAAATGAAGATCCATCTTCCAATGAGAGAAAGGCAATAATAGGAAAACATTTCATCTACCAAGGAGCACCAGACATCCAGTGCAAGCTACAAAAACTTCAGATGAGGCCACAGATACTTATGGTCCAATTACTGGACGCAACCATTTCTGTGTTTAGCAATTGGGACCCAGAGGAAAGACAAAACAGAAAGGCTAATGATTATAGCTGCTGCAATTGGTTGTGCTTTAAACCCACCGAGATCACCTAAGGAAACAAACACAGGGACAACTGAGGAAAGGGTTCCTATTTCAAGTCCAG
The DNA here is from genome assembly GCF_012274545.1 of Fukomys damarensis. Classification (NCBI taxonomy): domain Eukaryota; kingdom Metazoa; phylum Chordata; class Mammalia; order Rodentia; family Bathyergidae; genus Fukomys; species Fukomys damarensis. Next base: position 24,199,306 of record NW_022900941.1, on the reverse strand, counting down.
AGAAACTGGACACTTGGCATGAGATTGCATCAAGCCTCCAAATGACCTTTTCTCTATATGTAAGGCAGTTGGTAATCCTGACTTGTGGCACTGCAGGTTTTACTCTTTCCAATCTCAGAGAAGGGCTAGGCCAGCCAAAAACGTCATTTCCTGCTCTGATGACTGAAGAGGCTCAAGGAAACCTGCAATATCCCTGCTCAGAGACATCACCAACTTCTCTAAGAGATGCTGAGTAATCTTACTTAGATGTCATGGATGAGCCAGTGCAACTTTTTATTGGTACAATGGCAGCACATTCTGTTTTGATTTCTTTCTCTGCAAAGCACACCTCTAAATCATATTTGGGATCAAGGGGACCGTTAATCAGACACTCTTTATTTCTTGTCTGACCAGAAATTAACTATTATAAACAAGTAATCTCCCAAACCTATGCAAGCAGATAAGATATCAGTGACCTGCCCCTCCAAGATCCTGAGAAGTTGGATTGACTGATGGAAGTAGCTTTGTCCTAGAAGGACATCAAAAGGCAGGTCTCGCAGTTCACAATAGGTTATTGAAGTTAAATCTCTTTCCCCAGGAACCTCTGCTCAAAAGGCAGATCTGATAGCTCATACTCAGGCATTAATATTAGGAAAAGGATGAAGGTTAAACGTCTTTACAGACCCCAGATATACCTTTCTGGTGCTACATACCAGTGAAGTAATCAGGAAGAAAAGAGCTTACTGACAAACAATTATCTCAAAGCACAGGTAGGAAACTCTGAAACTCCTAGATGCAGTGCATTTTTCCAAATAGGTTGCAGTCACACATTGTAAAGGGCACAAGAGAGGCATGTTTGAAAAGGCAGATAGGGAGACAAAAGAGCCGTACAGTCTCTTAAGACTCTAGCCTCATTTTCAATTCCTGAGGAACTATTCAAACCAGTCTATAGCCTCCAGGAAAAGAAGTAGATGTTAGGACAAGGGAAAATCAAAAAGGGACTCAATGATACCTAGAAAACAAACTAGTCCTTCACCAAAGGATACAGTGGAAAGCTATAAAAAAATACTTCATGTTTCCTTCTATGTGGGAAAAGATGCCGCATTGGAAATGGTCACTCGAATTTCACAGCAGTAGCACTAGTAACAATTCCCCAAAGGTCTACGAACGTCTGCTTTAGAATGCCTATCTGGTAGATACTGAGATTTAAAAAAATAAATGGAATTTGAAACCATAATTGAAATATTTAGTAAAGTAAGTCAGACAGAAAGAGTTAAATATTGCATGATTTTTCTATATGAAAAACCAAATAAATAAATAAATGCAATATAAAGGAATAGATGGTAGGAAACAGAAAGACAGATTTTTTTGGAAATGAGAAAGATGATCAGGGGAAGAGATGAAGGATACTAAATAGGTTAAAGGAATGCAAAATGGTCCAATTACATTATACATATCTACGTACCAATTCCCCAAAACAAACATAACGATTGTGTATTGCAACAGATGCCAATTATAAAAAAGAATTTAAAAAGAACATATGGTCCCTTTTTTAGAAGAATGTTACATCTACAAGGGCCAACTGATTTGAAGAAAACTTTGCATATATCAGACAGTTATTACCAGTGTGAACCCAGCTCAGACCAGTCACCTGGTAACTTACAGCCATTGCAACCCTCTGAACCCACTCCCAGAAAATTGAATCAGTAATGGTAGGAAAAAAAACATAACAACTGGTAGTGAACAAGACATGAAGTGATTCTAAAATTTTGGCAGATAGCTAGTACAATCCTGAGAGCAGGAATTTGGTTATAATTTTCTTTCACAAATACAAGATCATCTGGTCTAAATTCTCTCTCAATCTCGTGGTATACTAGTAGGTTCTTAAACTATACTGATTAAAAGTTGAAATTGAATCATATGATACTCATAATTCTGTCCATTAAATAATATTGTATAAATTTTCAAATGGATTATAAATGTTCATGAACATAACATTATATATGCTCTATATTCCATATTAATTTCATAATATATGTAATATAATAATACATACTGTGCATATGTATAATATGAATGGATGATTAAAATATGTAACATTTTAACTACCAATTATCTATATGATCTTTGGAAAATATTCTGTGAACTTCTGTCTTCTCATCTATTAGTGAAATATTTGGTATCTATTGCTCTTAGTTTTGCAAAAGATTATACTTTACTTTTTATAATAAAGTAATAAATTCTTTTAAACTATGAAATAACTTACAGAAAACTTAGTCTGTTTCTTCAAATATAAACCTGTAGCCACAAAAATCAAACCCAACAATAATAGCAAGAACAATTTCTTCCTATACCTAATACTATCTTAACCGTTTTTTTATTACAAGGCTTTCTTAAGCGTTATGTGCAGGTAAAAATACTCCCATGATACTATGCCAGTCAAAGAAAAATGATTACTGCTTTCTTTTACTGTCTGATATATGCTCAGATAGCATTAATGCTAATCCTTGTGCATACTTTTCTTCCCCTAGAAGGAACCTTTCAAAGTCTTCTCAGTATTGAGCAAATCAAGCTATTTATATGAATTCTAAAAAGCCTACCTAGGTTTCTTGATCTTAACTCAGTGTCTGGAATTGCCCTTGTTCCAATAATATTACCAATAGAAAACAAAAATATTTGTGATTGAATGCAAAAAAAGATTAGCTGGAAAAAAAGCCTATCCAAGTGTATTTTGTGACTTTAGGTATTTAGTAAAATTTAAATTCAAATGAGTGAAGGAAATTTCCAAATACTTCCATATTAATAATTCCCTAGTGAAAATTCCTTTAATTAAATATAGCGTAGAATTATTAATGAAAAGAAACCATTTGTTTCTTGTTTTGTTTTGCTTCTTGTTTTGTTTTGCTTCTTTTTTGCACAGAATATAGCGTATCCCAAATGTTCTGTATGCCTCCCTTCTGTTTAAAGAATAGGTAAAACAATGGCTCAAGGGAAGTGAAGGGCATCACTTCTGGTCCAAAATGCTTGATAAGAAGGAGTCTTTTCCCCAATAATCTTTTGGTGTCCTATTAAGATGGCATCAAATTGTGTAAAGCAACGGAATGATTGAGTTATTAGATAGGTTTTAATCTAGATTGTTACTTAACCTACAAAATATTTAAATAGAGAAGAATTTGCTAGGGTAATACCCTGAGATTATAGTATCTATTTGATTTTGGAGTATATATTAATATCCTGTCTATTATCCTGAGTATCTTTCAGTAGCCATTTCCTTATAAGCATAGGATTTAGGTATTTTATACTATCTACACTGATTTATTTATTTTTGTTTGTTTATTTGTCTGTTTGTTTTGGTGCTAGGGATCGAACTCAGGTCCTTGCACTTGTGAAGCAGGTGCCGAAAGCACTGAGCTAAATCACTGGCTCCTATGCTGATTTATTTCAATATGTGATCTTGAAGTGAAGAAATGTGATAACACTATTGTAGTTCTTTTTCCACCGAATACTTTATTCCCTTTGAGGCAATTTTAAGGATGATTGTTTGGAATAGATACTAACTGAGACACTGTATTTCCAAGACCTGATGCAGGGCTATGATTGTGCAGCAGGTTGCTGATGTACTTTGAAAATACATGGAACATTGAGACACTTTGAGGTCCCAACACAATCAGTGTATTTTTCTTCTGAAATGTTCCATCATGAAAATACAATTTAGATTTTGTCTGAGATACTCCAGTCACTTTCATAAACAAGAGAACTTTTGTTTTCACTGAAATAACGTTTTCGCGTGTTATTTATACTGTGATCAAGATGTTATAATCAGTAGTCATTAAGTAAAAAGTATTTATTGTATGCAAACAGTGTGTTCTGTGAATACAGCAATAATAACAGACAAAAACCCTGATTCCTGAGGTTGATACTTTGAAAGTGATCAACAATAAAGTCCATGTCCTAAGCCCTGGAATTTCTGGTCTTGAATTTTCATAAAAATACAAGTGACTCAAAGGGAGATTAAAGCATTTATTCAGCTATACAGAACAGAGTATCTGAAGAGGAAGTGGCTTACTGGTGGAAGCGGGGTTTGAGGCTATGAAAGAGAGGGGACATTTGAGAGAATATTCACAGACTAGGTTATCAAATGATAGTGCATAATAGGATATATTGCTGAAATCTGTGATTTTCCTAAGCAACTGAAGATAAATGATAGGAAAATCACAGATTTCAGCAATATATCCTGTTATGCATTTATTACTGTGTCTTAGAAACAAAGTCCGATTTAATGCCTGTGTGTGTGTGTGTGTGTGCGTATGCGTGCACAACTCTGTTCACACCTTTGTCCTATGTAATGAATTGGTTGCTCACATCTATGTGTAGCTCAATTTAGGCAGTAATGAGTCTGCAGAAAAATAATGAGAACAAACCAGAATAGTGGCATTCTAAGGTACTTTTCATCTAGAAGTAACATTCCATCCAGAACTACACATATGCTTTTTGAGAAAAAGATGAAAAAGATAGAAAAGGGGATTAAAGAAGGAAGAAGAAAGAAAAGAAGGGGAGAAGTAAGAAATAAAGAAAAATGACAAACTCTCCAAAAGACAGCACCTGAACAGTCTCCTGATCCTTTGGGCTGTAAGTTTACTTTAAAAATCCTGACGCTGATGGGACCCTCTGCAAGAGCTGCAAAGTGATAGACCATTGGAGATTTACAGCCCAGGGATGAATTCTATTTCACTCTTCCTTTGTGTTTACATATGCTTTTAAAAGCAACAGAATTGTTTTTACTTTGTTTTTCCAATAGGCAGCCAATTCTAGGACACAGATTTACATAGAACATGCAGTAAATCCTGCACATAAGCCAGGGGCACACCCAATGGATATCAGACACGTGTTGACAGTAAAATTCAGGCAATTTCATTTTTTGGTTCTCTTAAAAATCAATGTGTTTTTAAGAATAACACAATAAATGAGAAAAAGACTATCCAGAGACTACATTAGCACGAATTGCAGATATTTACTCAGGAGAAATGGAATCTGTACTTAAACTCAGGTGATGTTAATTTAAGACAGCAGAGTTTTAAAAAAAGAACATGGTGTTTGCTAATGTCTTTTTGAAATCTATTACAAAATCCTCTATCATAATAGGAAAATGGAGCCAGGGATTAGGCTTAGCGGTTTGGTGGCCTGCCTTGCAAGCACAAGGACCTGAGTTCAATCCCCAGTAGAAAAAAAAAAAAAAAAACATAATAGGAAAATGATTGCAAAACTATTTCCAAATTGTCTGAAAATTAATAAAAATTTGGAACAACTCGTGCAAAATGAATAAGATGAAACTGTTCTGACTTGACACAGAATTAACATTCACAGTGTGAAGTACTGTAAACGACTGCAAAAATATATTTGGGTTAGAGGAAAAACACCAGTAGCTAGTATTATTTCTTTACAGGGGTAGGCAAAGAGATAGAATGGCCATCTGGGAAAAAAAATCTCTTAAAAGGGATATTTATCAGTGGAACAGAAGGACTTTAGCTCTGCAATCTGGTTACTGTGTTTGTGAGAAAAGCACCACTTAAAAACTTCGACAGTTTTTCTATTTCATGAGTCTTTTTTTTTTTTTTACATAAGAAAGATAACTCTGGTTAACATGTTACTCTAAGAAATTACAATGTCCTGTGTGTCTCGTGTTTTTCCACACTGTAAGCTTGTCTATGGAGGCATCCATAGACTAACCCGAGAAGAGGAAAGGTATCAGGGGAGTGCCATGTTTTACCACAGTAATATTCCCATTTGTCCATATTGCACATGGTGAAGTGCACCTACACCCTTTTCTCACAACGCCCTCTTCTCACAACTTCCCTTCTCTCTCCTTTCCCCCACCATATGGCCTACCGTTGCTGGCAATTGTTTTCAATATGTTCCTATTCATCTTCTGGAGGAAGAGAGGGTGTGTCTTGGTGCAGCACAGCGTGATCCATCTTGTTAACACAGACCAACCTTAAAAATTAATTTTATAAAGGAGTTAGGTGAGAAACACTGAAATAAGAGAGCATTGTATAGACGGCTTTTATAAAACAAGCTTTTAAGGATTTCATCTAAGGAAAAGTCAGACTAAAGAGCATATTTTATACTCTATGTCTCCACTAATCAAGACTGCTATTATGATGAGAGTAAAGATGTAGAGATCAATGGAACAGAAACAAAAGTAGATCGTAACTGCTATCAAGCAATTTATTTTTTGAGCAAGTGGCAATCCACATAACAAGCCCATATAGAAAGAAGTATTTATTTATTTATCTTCTATTGCAAATAATCTTACTTTTTTAATAGGAATAATCAATTAGATTTTGGTAGTGGCTTTTGCTTTTTAGCCAAGGCAAGGATCACTAGTTTCTTTTGTGCATTGGAAAGGAAGCTTTATCCTTTTATTTGTTTCTGTTTTCTTCATAAGAAACAACCTTTTTTTCTATGACTTTCATTTTGATTAACATTGTGGCCGCTGTCTTTCAATCTTGATTGATAGTATATTAACCATTGTTTTTCTCTATTTTATTATGAAATTTTGTTTTTTATAGAAGAGTATTTTTATTTTCTTTATTAATATCTACTTGTATTACAGTAAAATTAAGACATTATTTAAAAAAAAATTACTCCCAATTTAGCCAAGACCGAACTATATTCTTAAACCATTTACCCCAGATTCAGGACATGATCAGTAAATTACAAGCCAGAAGTGCTAGGACAGGGCCTTCCATTGTGAAGATAATAAGTGTTTGTGTTTTTACACTGTGGTAATAATGTAAACATTTAAAAATCATAGAAATGTTATCTAAATGACCTTAAAAGTAACATACGTTATGCATGATAAATTTGAAATGATCAATTAATTTCCCCTACTTTAAAAAAAGCTTTCCTTTTATTAATTTTATTGGTACATTTAATGTGTTCAATATAATTTTTAAATTCATTAAGCCTATTGGTACATTTTAGGTATACTCTGTGATGACAGTCATATTGGGAATTTGCACCTTTACATGTTGTATCTTGGTTCTTATTTTTTTCCTTATTTTCTTGCCCTTCCTTCAATCCCTCTTCCCCTCCCTATTTACAGACTTTGTTTCCAGTTTTTCCCTTCTCTAATATTTATTCCTTTTCCTTCTTCCTTTTCCCCTACCCCTCCCACTTCTCCCTTCCCCTTTGGAGCTTTCCTTCCTATTTCACATTATCTATTTTACATTTTGATCCTCATTTATACTTTCAGTTTCTTACACCAAAGAATATATTCAGTATTTACTTATTTATTTTTTTCAGCTTTAATTGAGTTTATTGGTACATTTTAGGGATACAGTACAGTTACATTCACCATTGGGATCTTGTACCTTTACATGACAAGTCTTGATTCTCATTTTTTCCCCTTACCTCTGCCCTCCCCTC
>NW_022900941.1:24157541-24191723 GCF_012274545.1 Fukomys damarensis | reverse complement strand
CATACGTCTTTACCCACTCAACATTTAATGGGCAATTGGGATGTTTCAAGATTTAGTTCTTACAAACTGTGGCACTATTCCCCTGCTAGTTATCTTCCCAAAAGAGTGAAAAGAATCATATCACAGTGGTATATGCACACCCACGTTTATAGCAGCACAATTTGTAAGAGATGCTTTTTTAAACAAAGGTTGATGGAGCAAATTATAGAAACTTTAGAAGAAAAAATAGGAGAAATTCCAGATGGACTTGAATTTTCCAAATTCCCTAAAATTGTCACTCATTTAAGAACATAATAAATTGGAATTTATCACAATTTTAAAAAATGTTTTGCTCATGCAAGAGAATGAAAAATCACAGACTGGCAGAATGTATTTCTTAATCCTCTGTTTGATAATGATTTGTGCCTGAAAAATATAAAGAACAGACGCTCAATTTTTAAAAAAATAACAAGCATAAGATCTGAACCTAAACTTTACTAAAGAAGATATGTAGATATGAAAAATTGCAACATGATGGTCAACATAATTTATCATTAGAAAAAATTACATTAAAATCAGCAACCACAGGACATTTTTTCAAATTTTTCCAACCAAATTTTTTAAATGACCTACAATGTTAAATGTTTGTTAGAATGTGGAGCCACTGGAAATTTCACTTCTTACGCATAGTAATGAATAATATTATGGTGACTTTGAAAAATACTTGGATAATTTGATAATTTTATTATAGCTTAGACATTGTGACTAGTAACCAAAATTCCAGATATATCTTTCAGGATGAAAGTGCAAGCTTATTCCCTCAGAAGAGCACATTTTCCAATTTGAAAATAAATTATTAAACCTGCAAATCCTGTGTTTTGTACCAATGTCTGTTTAATCTCTTGGGATTTTTGGAAGAGGAATTTTTTTTTTGGAGGGATTGAAGCTGTTTACCTTGTTTTTCTGTCTTTGGACCATAATGTGTAAAATTTCCCTCTGTGTCACGTGTAGATCTGAAATTAACTGATTGAAGACAGAGTAAAGCAATTTGGAACTTCTCCTGCTTATCTAAGCTTTATACCTCAAATCCAAATGCAGCATTTCTCCCTTTCCAAGTGTTACCTCACAATCAAATTTTCTAAAGAAAAAATCGATGAGCTATAAATGAACCCCAGGAAATATCAGGGAATTTTCATAATGCAAGTATCAATTCACTAAGATAATGAGGTTTTTGTAATTAATAGCAATAATTTGATGTTGATCTGCAACATCTATATTTTGGAGAAGCCACCAAATCATCTATTTTAGGCCTAGGACCTACTCCTGGATGCTGTCTAAAAATTTAAATATACTTTTATGTTTCTTACACATCCATACAATTTTTTTGCTTACTAAACTAGATTGGGGTATGGTGTGTTTCATAAAAGCACTTACGGGATATACTGTAAAGATTTTAGGCTACATCTATATTTCAGGACCCTCCACTTACTACACAAATCTGGGCTGTTATGCCACTTTCGAGATTATTTATTATAATCTAAAGTGAACAATTTCATTTATATGAAAATACCTTTATTTAGGTACTAATTTAAAATCATCATTGGCAAAATTATGCCAAACAGAAAACTTACAATTAAAATGTGAATATGTGAAAGAAAGTAAAATCTAGCCCAGAAGAACAAATTTAAAATAAGAAGAAATAGGAAGATGGAAATTTCTCAAAATAAATAATTTTCATAAATTGAATGTAATGCTTTGTTTTATCTTTTTGCATTGGATAATATATCTAATAAAATTTTGAATTATAATGAAGTTTGTTGCCAGCCGTGCCCTGAATAGTGAGATGGCATACATTTTGTAAAATGTGCCTGTATTTTGCAAATGAATTAATCAACTTTTTATGATTTATAATGGATGTGTGTGCAAAATTATTTCATTTTATAGTGATTTTAAAAGTCAGAAATGGGTTATCTTTTTTTGTCAAAAACCTTTGCAGCAAGAACAGTTGTAAAGGCATTTTTACCCTTGTCTCTCTATTTTTTATATGCTTTTTTTTTAATTTGAAAGACTTTATGACTCCCAAAACATTGCAAGAGTATAAATTTTCTGTGTATACTTCCATCTCCCAATGACAATACCCAATATAACTGTATGACATCTCCCAAACCAAACATTGATACTGTAGTAGTATCTCAAACACAGCTGGCATCCATATATTAATTTTTTATTTAAGTACTAATTTTTTTGGTGAGGGAATGGATCGAAGAAAGTCTGTGGTCAATGAAATTATATTGCATGGATATGTGTAGTTATGTAACCATCTGATTTAAAGAACTATTAATCATCACATAGAAACTGTTTTGTTATCATTTGATCGTCACATCTTCCTTCCGATCCCAACTCCAGCAACAATCCATTTCTCCTTACTATAGTCTGGTTATAAATATGGACTCATATAACATATAGTTCCTTGAGATTTTTATTTTTTCATTAAGAATGTCTTTGAAATGTATCCACATCTTTTTTATATATCAGTAATCTCTTGCTTTGTATTGCTAAATACATCACTGTATGGATTCTCTACAGTTTGTTAAATCATTAGCATGTTGAAGGATACAATAAGTCCTGACTTATGAATCATCTCTATTCTGGAAGAACATTCATAAATTGGATTTGTTTGTAATTTCGACAAAGTGTCATATATCTTTGACACAAATATACAATGTAAAGCAAAAAAATCCAAGAACACAAACAGGAATACTATAAATAAACTATTTTTGCATGGACAGTTACTTTTTTTTTTTCTTTTTTTGAGACAGGGTCTCACTCTGTAGTTGAGACTGACGTGGAACTCACTATGTAGCCCAGGCTGGTCTCAAACTCACAATGATCCCCCTGCCTCAACCTCTCGAGGGCTGGGATTAAGGCATGCACCACCACGACTGGTATTTTAAAATGGTGATACAATATAGTGTAACAGCTGGCATGTAGGGGATTGCATGAAGTGAAATGACAAGCAGAGTTACTAACTGCAGGAGGGAAGGTGGGGAGACATGGTGGAGCTGCAGGATTACAGCAATAGGAGAAGGAGAGCAAGATGGATTCATTCACACCTGATGTTGATGACAAGCTTTTTGATGGATTCGACTCTGTCTGCTCCCTTGAAGAAACAATCCAGTGATGTTGAGTACTGTAGTAGCTCTTTTTTCTCACCACAGATGATACTGTGCTACTGTATGTCAGTCTAAATGGCCACCACAACCTTTCTGAATGATTCTATAGCAGGGGCCTATGCCTCAAAAATGAACAGTGCCCCTTCACAGAAAGAAAGTTCCCTTGCTATTGCCTGTGTTGTGAATCTCTTTGAATCCTCAGTTTCATGTTCCTCTTAGCTCTCTTCATCTTTTTGTTGGTGTTCTGATTGCATCAGGGCCTCCTTAGTAAGCTCCTCAAATTGCACAGCGAAGAGTTAGATGACGTCATCCTCTTGTAGATCTAGCTCCAGCTTCTTTCCAAGGGCCACTGAGTTGAAGACCTCTTTGGACTCCTTACACCTCTTCTCAAGTCTATGAACTTCATGAACAAACTGCAGGCAAAGGTTCTCCCAAACCCCATTCACAGCAGCAGCTGAAACCTAATGCAGCACAAAGTTGATTTTTTTTTTTTACGGCCTTGTAGATATTACAGTCCTTCCAAAATTGTCGAAAGTTTGCTACTGTTTCATCATTTGCCGTCTTTTTGCCTTGGCCCAATCTCTCAGTTGTTTTCACTTCTGTTTCCAAGCCATTGCTTTGCACTAGCGTTCCACTCCACATCTCCACTGCTCATCCTTTAGCTTCCAGACTTCTGGCTCCAAATGAGCATCGCGCAGCCATACACTCTACAATGAGCACACAAGAGCACAACTGGGACAATGACTCGAAGATACGTAAGCTACTTCCATGACTTACTGGCATCCATGAATGTTTTGGGCGATTAAAAATGAAGTTACTAACTTTCTGCATAGTTTTGGGATGAAATCCAATTTTATTTCTATGATTGACATCCAGGCATATGATTGTTTGGTCATACAGCAATGTATATTTAAACTTTTAAAAAATTGTTCAACAGTTTTTCAAAGTGGGACTTTAATATTTTACATCCCCAGCATTGTATGATCTATACAAATCTTCCACATGCTCATCAGTACTTTATATTATCAGTTTATATATTTTACTTCTAAATTTCAACAATTTTAGTAGATGTGTACATCTAATAACTCTTTGCACTTCTCTACTTGTTAATGACTTTGAATAATTTTCATATACATATTTGCTACTCATGTATCCTCCTTGAGGTAGTGTCTTCCTTCCTATGAAATTTAGTGCTGTGATTTCCAGATTAATTTCTCCTGTTCTATTGGTGAATTTTTTGTTTTCTTAAGAAAAATATTTTACAAGTTAAATTTTAAAATATTTAAAATGTTTAAAACATTTAATCTCCCTTTACATATTATAATACAAATGCATTTTTCAAGGCATCCCAGTTTATTAACATTTCAGTTTGATAAAAGCTATACACACATACTCTCCAAAATATATACCAGATATAGTCACTTCACTAATAGTAAAGCAATAGTAATTATAAAATTATAATCCTCTTAAAGCAAGAAGGACTAAGGCACTCTAACAAAGATGTTCTTTTACAAATATAATGTATTAGTGATATTTAATTATTTAAAAATCATCAAGTGTCCAGTAATCAAGTACACTCTAATCATAATAACTTCATGATCTATCTTTAGCATATACTTCTATCTGAACAACCTTTGAAAGGAATGTAGATATTGGGCAAGTTGTCTCTAATGAAGATCTCAGTTATGATTGGTGCTATGCACTCTGAGCACACCATAAACAGTTGTATCTCTATTATAAGGTTATTTTATTCCAAAAATTCTCTTCCTCATTACCTCTTAAGTTTAGTGTTTAGTAAATATTAGACTCTCACAGCCCCCCGCACCTGACTCACCGTTCTCAAAGAGATGTCTTAGGACTCTGTCTCCATCATTCTCCCAAATGCAAACTTTTGTTGTTGTTGTTTTGGTGTCTCCAAGTTATGACCTTGAAAGGAACTAAGGACAAAATACAGGTCTAATATAATGGTGTGTTACAAAATTCTCATGCCCTGTAACAGCCGCCTCCCCTGGGAGCACAGCTACTTTTGCTATAAACTAGACTTCAGAAAGCTCAATAAGCTTCTGAATGAATTTTACCACAATCATTTGCTGACACAGAATCCACACTGGGTAGAAAGCCTTACTGAGTGCTTCCCACGCACAACTGCAGGAGTAAATAAGTAGCATGAAGGGCGGGGAGGACAATTCCCAGCTAGAAGTTAAATCACTGAAAAGTATGGGTCCGTTTATAACCCTGTCAGAGCAGAATCAACTTAACCCAAAGGTCACATAGATAATGTTCCACATACTGTTACTTTTTCTCGTCTTGGGCCATATCTATGAGACATATCCCCAAATAATAAACATTTTCATTTGTTTTTTAAATATTATCTTAGTTTACATTTCATGTTTCAATATATGATCTATTTTGAGTTAATTTTTACATAAGATGTGAAATATAGAGCGAGGATTGTTCATTTTCTGGGCATAATCTCTTCTCCAGTCACATTTTTTGAAAAGCCACTTCTTACAGTGTATACTTCCAAAACATAAGGCTTCTCCTATACTGTTATAAAAATAATAAAATCTAACATTTATATAATGCTGGTATCTAGACTATAAGTATCATTCATAATGTTTTATTTATTTTAATGTTTTTGTAGTAAAATACGATATAGAAAAAGAAAGAAAATGAAAAAGAAGAAATAGAAGAACAGGAAGAAATAAAAGGAAAGAAGAAAAAATTTAAAATTTTTTCACAATACCTTAATTGACATATCCCTAGTTTATTTAATCAGGAACATTTCTCACTTTATGTAGGTATATTTAGAGAGTATCAGCTAATATCGTGCATAATATTCTTCAGGTAGGTGTGTTTGATACATTTTCACTAAACTTCCTTTGAGGAGAAATATCTCAATTGTAATATTTTTTGCTATTCTTTGTACAAAATCATTCCTCCAAGGAGACATATGACATCAGTTTATGTAATATTTTCCAGGTTTTTCTGTGCTAAAGTTAAAATATTTGCCTGTTAATCATTTTTAAAAATTCTTATGGAACTATATTATGACTTTTTAATGTTTATCAGGAAATATGTATTTACTAATTTAACATTTATCAATTTTATAATACAAATTAAACTAATTTATCTTTTTATTTAATTGACATTTTTGTTTAGAATTTGATTTTATCTTATGTATTTTTACTATATGTATTATGTTACTATTTCTTGCATGATTTTCTCTGCTCAGTTGGATTAAAAAATATTTTGGCTATTTTGGAATTTGTATTGTATGTTGAAGGCTGGTATTTAGCTCAGTGGTTTTGCCACCTACATTGTAAGCACAAGGGCCCAAGTTCTATCCCTGGTTAAAAAAAAAAAAATCTTTGCATTGTACTTTGGTAGTTATCATTATAATATTATCATTTAAATTTATATCAGTACCCTCTAGTACTTTAGTTTGATTGCTTAGCTATAAATGATATCCTTGATGTTAACTACTAACATATGGTTTAAAAATATTGCCTTATTCTACTTTTTCTTTTTTTTAAGTATTTTTTGAACTCAATTATTTAGTCATATGTTTTTGTCAAAAGCATATGTGAGGGCCGAAGATTTAGCTCAGTGGTTTGGTGGCCTGTCTTGCAAGCGCAAAGACCCAAGTTTGATCCCCGGTACCAAAAAAAAAAAAAAAAGCATATATGATTTAAATCCTAATCTACCTCTGCTTTTATTTTGAGGTTATCTTAGACATGTATATTTCATGGGGCTCAAGTTTTCTGCCACCATAAGTTGTATGATGTGCTTTATCTAGCAGAGGTCTTAGCATAAAATATTGAGTATAGTGTGCCCAGAATTATTTTATGTTTAAAATTTCTCTATATTAATCTGGATATATAATGTATATGCATACATACATTTTATATATATATATATATATTATGTATATGAATATTTTTTAAATGCTAATTTTATTTTAAATTGACAAATACAATTTTTGGAAATATATAGAGTGTGATGCATTGTTCTGATATAAGGTTACTTTAGTATTTGAATATTTATGATATTTTGTTCACTTTATATCCTATCCTTCCTTTTCTCACACAGAAGCAATTCAGTCTTTTTTCTAGTGTTTTGGCAAGTCTCATATCCTTTGTTAGATTAATGTCTTCATTTCTAAAATCAATCAACATTTTACTTACCTACCTGCTGTAAGAGCAATAATAAATACATATGGTATATACAATATAAAACATAAATTATAAAATACAGAGCTATGTAATATAAATTGCAATTAACAAAAGATATAGTTTCAAATGAGTGTGAGCTTTTGTCTGACTTTCTTTAGTATAAGAAAGTGTTTCACATACCAGTTAGAATAATATTAGTTACCGAAGTCTCATTTTTCATCCATTTTAATAGCAATTACCTTTTAAGCTATCATCTACTTAGATAACAAATAGACCCTCCTGAGATACAAAGATTCATAACTACGGTAATATGATAAAGTATAGCTGAAATCAGGTTAAAATGTCCTGCCCTTGCTTTGTGGTGGTAGGATAGGTCTTTTAAAAGACCACAGAAATTTTGTTTGCCTGTCATATTCATTTTGTCAACTTTTTCATCTTCTATTAGCTAAATTTAATATTATACTCTTCCTGTAAGAGGAATAGAGACAGAGCTTTTAGGGCAGTCTTTCTCATAGCAAATTTTAAAAACTATTTCACCAAATGCAAGGTTCTTCTGAGAATATAAAACTGGTTGCACAATAAAATGTTCTTTTGCTAAGTTGCCTCGATAAATAGAAGGAATGTGCATGTTTGTGGCTCCGTAGGCATAAGTGAGAGGTGATCTCATTTAGTTTTAATAGCATATTAGGAGATTATTTGATTGGTGCATTTTGGTTTTTATTACATTAAGCGAGAGTGATTGGCAATAGCAGTCACTTTGGCTGCGCCAATTTGTTAAAGAATGTAATGCAACTCCACGTAGTTTGTAGAGCAAAAAGCTGCATAGAGCTATTATGTTTCAAGCACAATTTGCTACTGTATGTGTGCTGTACTTTTCACAGATTTGCATGTCCGAAAGCTGTACCATAAAACAGATGGCCCTAAACCCAATTGCATCTCTTCAGAAATAGTATCGTATTTAGCTGTGATGCTTTTCATCAAAAATTTATTCTCACAATAGCTGCAGAAGTAACAAGATTCCATAAAATCAAACATCAAACCTTGGAAATATATAATTACTTGAACAGAAGACACACACCATCTTAGTCCTATTGTTTCAAAGCTATAGATATCTTAAATATCAGAATCTAAGTCTCTAATTTTAACTTGAGGTCACTTCACCCTAACTAAATTATTTGCCCAATATCTAATATCTAGTTGTTGATAAATATAAGACTGGAATCAATGCCTCTGCAGTCCAAGTCTAGTTATATTTCAAGTAATTTAGAGTAATTTTCCTTAGAAATTCTGAAAACTGAAGTTGTTTACAGTTGAGTTAGCTTATCTGAAGATACATCATGTCTAGCAACAGTTCTATTAGCTTATATATCTCCATAGCTTGGATTCTTCTGAAGAATTTTATTTAAAATAGGTTATGGGACTCATCTGGCAGGAAATATATGCATAAGATACCCAAAAGAATGGAAATTTAATATTTCTAGTTCAAATTCTGCTAGGAAAAGAGTGGTAGAGAAAAGGTTACATGTACAATTTTTTCACTAGAGTACCTATGATTAGATAGTTTAAAAAAGACTTTATTAATTATTCAACAAATATTTATGGAATATTCACTTAGAATACTGCTTAGTTTAAACCTAATAAAAAATCATGGTTAAATTTTCAGTATCATCTATCCATTTAGAATACCAGAATGTGTAATTTGTTTAAGTTAGCTGCTATTCACTAATTAGTGGAGAAAGCCTTTAGTTTTCCTGGCCTAGTTATATTTTAATATAAAGTCCTTTAACACTTTAACAGGGAGAAAGAAAGGAAAGCTGAAGTGAACACATGATGATTATTTTAGTCCATACTTGCAAAATATAACATATATATTTCCCTAGTTGTGTGTATTATAAACTTCTTTGCCATCCCTTGTTTGCCATCTCTTTCCTGTAAACCTTTGCAGATAAGAGGGATTATGTATTTCCCAAATTTTAAAGTGATTTCATGTTCACATAAGAAAGTAATAATAATCAGTTGGTCAGAACATAATATCTTTATATGGATCAATTTTGAGATAGATTCCTGTGATTAAAAGACACGCGAAAAAATGTTCCACATCAATGATCATTGGAGAGCTGCAGATGAAAACAACACTGAGATTCCACTCCACCCAAAAAAAGAATGGCTGCTATCAAGAAATCACAGAATAACAAATGTTGGCGGGGTTGTCGGGAGAAAGGAACCCTTCTCCACTGTTGGTGGGAGTGCAGACTGGTGCAACCACTGTGGAAATCAATATGGAGACCCCTCAAAGAGCTTGGACTGGAGGTTCCATTTGACCCAGCCATAGCTCTGCTGGGTATCTTTCCAAGAGAATTAAAAGAATCATATCACAGTGATATATGTATACCAACGTTTATAGCGGCACAGTTTATAATAGCTAAAACTTGGAAACAGCCCATTTGCCCATTAGTTGGAAACTGGATAAAGAAGATGTGGTTTTTCTATTAAATGGAATACTACTCAGCCATAAAGAATGAGAAATTAGAGTCATTCATAGGAAAATTGATACATTTTAAGGATATACTCCAAAGTGAAATAAATAAGTCACACGTGTAAATACCGAATAGTTTCTCTGGTGTGAAAAACTACGATAGTACTCAAGATCCTAATGGGATAATTAACAATGTGAAATAAGAGGAAAGGGCTAACGGTGTAGGGAAAGTGGGAAGGTAGGGGAAGGGGAATAAGGGAAAAGAAAAAAAAGTGAGAAAATGAAAAAAATGGAATTAAAGTTGTTTGTAAATGGTGAGGGGAGGAGGGGGTGAAGGGAGGGGAGGGACAAGGGGAAAAAATGAGAACCAAGACCTGTCATGTAAAGGTACAAGAGCTCAGTAATGAATGTAACTTTACTATAAACCTAGAATGTACCAATAAACTCAATTAAAAAAAAAAGACATATGAAAGCCCTGGGACTTGACACAGCTAGAAGTGAAAAGAAGTTTATATTTGTATTTGCAATCTTCCAATGTGGAAGTAACAGAACTAATTCAGGTGGTACAGAGTAAATCTTTGACAGTGATGAGTCTATCTTTTAAAATGGAAGGCTTTCTGGGGCGGGGGACTTAGCTCAGTGGTTCTGCCACCCGCTTCATAAGCGCGAGGTCCTGAATTTGATTCCCGGTATCAATAATAATTGTAATAATAATAAGAAGAAGAAGATGGAGGAGAAGGAGGAGGAAGAGGAGACTTTCAGGAGTGTTGGTTATGAAAAATAGGTTAATTTAATGTTCAGAAAATAGAAAACATAACTTGAGAAGCTCTATACAAAGCTCTTTAATAGTTAACCATCTATGATATAATAAACTTTGATAGTTAGCAATGTAGCAAATCATGTTTTCTAGAGGAAGAGTAGCGGGAGCCAGAATTCTTGGAATCATTTCCATCCCAAACACTTTCTCCTACTATTAGCTTTTCCTGTGTTTTCCCATCTGTAAAATGAAGTTGATCATGAAGAAGTTGTAAGGATTAAACGTTCTTATCTATAAATTACTTAAAATAACATTTCAATATAACTTCACATTTTTGTTTTTGTTATTGTTTGATGATGATGGAACTTTGCTTTAATGTCTGGCATTTTATATATATTTGAAGTTAAGAAATGGAGAAATTGAATTGCCCTTAAAACTAGTCCTGTTTGGGGAGGTTGAAAATAAAATTATATAGATACATTGACATTTTAATAAATAAAGATGAGGAGGGTATGTGAAAATTTTAAAAAATAAGTAATATAGAATTTAATAACACAATTATAGCTTTATAGAGTTACTAAAAGAATTTCATTAATCAGAAAGCAAAAATGTTCTCACATCGTTGTTATTATACTTTATAAATAAGTGCCAAAACAGGAGAAGTTAGTGAGAAAAATTAGCATTTAGAGAAATAAGATAATGCCAAAGAATGAATAATTATTATATGAAGATTACAGAATTTTCCTCAAGAATGTCCAAATTAATAGGACCAAAAATTAAAACCACTGGAAAGTCAATAAGAAAGCTAGAAATAAGATTATGTTATGTTATGTAAACACACACACATATATCTATATATCTATATCTATCTGTCTGTCTATCTATCTATATCTATATATATATCTATATCTATATATAGATATATATAGATATAGATATAGATATCACCCAGCACCAGAAAAAAGATGCCATTTAACATTCTGGGAATATTTATATAAGATTCAGTAATGCACTCAAGAAGAAATAGTGGGGACAAAAACAAAAATTTGTTAATGAGAAAAAAGAAAACTCATGAAATTCAAGTGCCAGGTGAATGTTAATACAACAGTTTGATTTTTAAAAAATGTGTTAATTCAAAACAATCCTACTGCGAGAATTCAATGAGTGTTCTGAATATGACAATCAATTCTACTATCAACCTTAAAAAGTTAAATTTCATGGCAAAATAAAAAAAAGTGCAATAACCTTGAAAAAGTTAAAATTTGACTACAAGTCTATAACAAGATTCCATACTATGAACAGAGAAACAGGACTAGTAACTTGAACATAGTTATAGGCAGTTGGATCATGCAATAAAAAATGACTGAGGACCATACTCATGAAAAATTACTTAAAATTCATGTGCAAATTGTAAATTGCATTGATGTATGGTAATTGATAATTCTTTAAGGAAATTCATTACTCCCTCAATACACATCATACACAAAAATATTCAAATTTAACCCCCATAAACATTGAAGGCCAAAGGTAAAATGGACAAACCTTGAATAATAATTGTACAGAATTACGGTGCAGAAAAATTTTCTGTATGATACAGCAAATTGATCAGAAAGTGAAACACTGACAGACTGACACATAAAAGTCAACATTTTTTAAAAATTTCATGAACAGAATATATAAGTAACAGCAATAACAAAATAGAATAACAGATAGAGATAAATATGTATATCATATATAACAGATATTATGAAATACAGAAAAAATACATAACATTCTTTTAACTTGGGAACAGATGTAGATGGAAAAATGTGTTAGAAGTGGCCAAAATGAAAAGATGTTCAATTCTTTTCATAAAAATATGAAAAAACTCAGCCTCAATATTAATGCAAATTAAAGGCAAAAAATGCAATGTTTTACCCATCAGTTTGACAATAATTTTTAATTCAGTTTTGGCAAGATTTAGAAATGGAGGGAAAGTAAATTGGTTTAACATTTTTAAAATGGCAATTTGGCAATATCTAGTCATAACTGAAACTTACTTACTCTGTGCTTTATTTTACTGATCTGAAG
Source organism: Fukomys damarensis (assembly GCF_012274545.1). NCBI lineage: Eukaryota > Metazoa > Chordata > Mammalia > Rodentia > Bathyergidae > Fukomys > Fukomys damarensis. Next base: position 24,179,093 of record NW_022900941.1, on the reverse strand, counting down.
TCATGCTCACACATATATAAAATGAGGGCAATTGCTATACTTTTATAAAAATTCAAAATTGCGTTAAATTTTGAATATTATTGTGCATAAAGGATAGCAGGCACCGAAAGTGACACAAAGTAAGCTTTTTGTTCATAGTTACCATAATTATGGTGCTAATTATCATTTGTGATATGTCTGTTAAATACTTTCCTTTTCTCCTTTCAGTCCATACTCCCCCACTCCCAGACTGCTGTGGACCAATATCACTATGGTTACAATGACACATCTCCCCTTTGAACCTTGCTATTGCTTGTATTCCCATGGTAATTAATCCAAAAATAGAATTCAAATAAGTTTTAGTGTTTGTTGCAATGAGCCCTTCCAGGCCAAGTCACTGTAGGTTAGTTCTTTCTCTTGAATGCTTCAGTTTCAATCGGGCTCCCTCTCTGGTGTCTGTAACCATGCCTCTCACTTGCTTCTTCCTGTCCGGGTAGTAGCAGCCACTGCAAATCGCCATGTGCTTGTCTCTTTTTCCAAACCCAGTCCACACCTATATAAATAGACCCACTGTATACACTTTACTCACTTGGAGTAAACCATTATGCACTGCCTGGGCCCTTGTGACAGTATTCTCAAAAACATTTTATCTTTCTTCATTGATAGTTGCAACGAACTGAATGTTGAAGTCACGTGTTGGAATCCTTGCCTCCAATGTTAAGGTATCAGGAGGAGGGAACTTGGGGAAGCAATTAGGTTATGAAGGTGAAGCCCTCAGAAATGGGATTAGCACACCCCCCAAAAAAAGAAAAAAATAAATGGGATTAGTCTCTTGTAACAGAACCTAGACAGTTCTCCTTCCGTCTTCCTGCTTTTTGAGAATGGAAGCATGCGACTTGGGAGGGGGCCCTCACTAGTCCTCAACGCTCCTGTCATCCTGATTACAGACTTCCAGCCCTTTGAAGCATGAGCCTTAAGTTTCTGTGGATTTTAAGCCACCATCTACCATACTCTGTTGCTGCAGCTTTAGTTGCATCGCATACTACCAAAGCATTAAGCTTTCTCAAGTTTCTACCTACTACTATCCTATAGCTTTCTGTTTCGAGAAATAACCCCTTTCCTTAAATATGACTATTTTGATTACGCTGAAGTTTACATGCAAAACGTATTTACTGTGACAGCAATCAGCTCTCGAGTGATTAGTAAGATGTGAAGGGCAGTCAAATGAGGCCCATCTTCTAGGAAAAGCTTTCAAAAAAACAGAGAGGAAGGGTCAGCTTTCTGGTGGACATTGTCACCTATGGTTGTGACATCTGTCGGCTGTGCTGTAACCATTGCCAGGGTTGATTTTTGGAGAACACCTCCATGCAAATGTGGCACAGCAGGCAGATAAAAAGAACCTGGGCTTTCAAAGATGTTCGTGAGCTGCCATAATTATCAGACTTAGGGTGATCTTTCTTTCTATGCTGCCTTTTGTGAAATAATATGTCCCGTTTTCATTCAATATTGAATAATAAGGAGAAATAACACTAAGAGAGCAAAAGAGTTACAGAGTGAGAGTGGGAAAGAAAAGAGAAGAAAAGAAGAAAACAATTTAAAAAGAGTAGAATAAAATAAAAAATAATTTTGAAAATAAAAAATAAAATGAAGGGCCCCCTTCCGGTATGGCTCTGCTGTCACAATAGACAATGTGGGCCGCAGTGTGAAGATCTAAGTCAATTAGTTTCAGCAAGACAGCAGCAGACCCCTGAGATTCAGGCGGATTGCTGGCTGCGAGGACCCAGTTGAGCTCCCTGATCTCCTGCAGGGTTGAACTCTGCAAGGTTCTACTGCAGGTTCCAGCTGGCCTTCCCACGTGGACAGTCCAGGTTCTGATGGGAGGTGGTGATCCCTCCACCTTATCCGCTGTGGTGGTCTGGTGTGCCTTTATTGCAGGGATTCATTTTTCTAGTGGCCTTCAATTTTCAAGAAGCCAGAGAGAGGCCCTCTTTTTGTTGTTCACTTCTGCACTATCTTCCGGAGCTCAGCCTTTGACAATGACCCCCGGTGTCACTTCAGTGTGGATCCAGGTACAGGTGCGGCCAGGGGCAGCAGCTGGGGGTGGGGGGGTGCTGCAGGCACCCATGTGGCTCCGTTTGTTGCTGGAAGGCCCAGGGGTGGGGGAGAGCAGCTCAGCTCCACCTCAGCTCCTCACTGGTCCACTGACTGCCGGGAGGCCAAAGATGAAATATTAAAGATGGGCTATGTTCATATACCGACTCTCCATGACCCGATCAATATGGTTATTACACACTACAAATATGTACTAATAAAAATGAAAATTTAAAAAGATGAAATTTCTGTGAATTTTGTCATAGGAGACTGACTGACTACGGCAACAGAACGAACAGATACGGAGCAGCGAATGCACATAAAGGAATGCTAAGAACACACCAGGCTTCTAAAGAACAAGCATTTCTTTAGAGTGAGGTTTGGCTCCCTATGCTGGTTGCCATTCTATTTTCTAGGGTAAAGAAAAGGTATAACTACTACCTAAGAGCAAATCAATCATTTAATTTCACAGAGCCACTCACTTGGCTAAATGATGTAATACTTTAACTTTTAACTTTAACACAACTGGTATTTCTTCAAAAAAATTCAAGACATTAGTGACTGAGTCTTCAGTTAAAATATTAAGATCTGGACATTTTTATTTTGATCTCATTCCTACTCATTGATATGTAAGTGCATAGCAAAGGAACTGGGGATATCCTATAATGTTTAAGACATTAATTTTAGGGAAGGGAAGATTGTTGAGTGTAGAGTAGTTGAAAGTGGAGTGGGCATTTCATTTTCACGCTACACACCTTTGTTTGAGTCCGATTTTTAAATTGAGTTTCTATGTGTCATTTGTATACCTGCAAAAAACAATAACAAGTATTTAAAAAATACATGTGAAAACAACTAGATTTTAGATGCCAAAACTACTAGAAGATACAGTAGATCACTTGTTGTCTAACAAGGGGAAATATTATATTTTGATATCCTGAAGTTCTACCTATGATCAAGATGTGTGGAATTTTAATATACATGTCAGACATGTTAGAAATTGAAGTAAAAATGATAGTTGGAGCTCTTAATCAGGGGGGTAGAATATGTCATGTTTTAGACAAGTTGAAGGCAATTTTTGCACCAGCTAGAGAAAGAAATTATTCCCCTCAGGAACCAGTGCAAAGTGAACATATATTTTTCTTATTTTTTTCTCAGCCTTATAAGATTCATGTAGAATTAAGGTTGGCTGCCTTGAGAAATAAAAGAGAACACATGCCTTTGCTCCACTGGTCATATTTAATATAGCATTACCGCAGCTTACATGTGTAATGAACATTTTATCCAGCCAAGATCTTTTGTAGTAAAAGAAAAATTAAAATCTCTGAGGTTGAGCAAGTGGATTAGGTTGTACTAGTATTAAAAGAAGAGCCTTTTTAATTCAAATAAACACAAAATATTCTACAATATCAATTATATAAGGAATTATAGCTTTATATAATATTAACAGATAAAATATAAGATTGTCATAAATTTAAACTATATAAAATTCATTTCATCACCAAAGAATTAACAATGTTATTGATTTGTTTGATTATTTGAATTTAGAAGGACTTTCAGGGACATTTCCAAAATTTGGTAAATTATAGGCAAAAATATTGCATTATTATAATGGAATCTGAATCATTCAAGATTTGTCTTCTGAAGCTTATTTGAATAATAATTACAAAGTAGTCTAAATGTTTAAAAGTGATGTATATTATAATCATGATAAATTAAGAGGAAGCATTATTATACCATGTGTATCTATTGATCTTAGCCCTTCCTCCAAGTTTTTCTCTACTTATCCTCCCTAATTTCAAAGCAGACTGGAAAGAAATAATGGGTTGTATGTTCTAAAAGAACATAAGCATGACCAGGGCTACGGGATAAAGGCACAGGGGAACAGACTTTGTCCTTTGCTGTGAGAAGGACAGATCATGAGCTAATTGGCCTCAAAATTTTCACATCTGAGATAGAAACCTTTTTTTGATCATTGCTACAGGGTCACTGACTATGTGAGACCCTGCTGTAGAAACCAACATACAGGCAATAAAAGGCCCAAATTGAAGAATAGCTGTTAATTAGACAGCACTGAATGAGCTGAGTGGTAAAAAATGTACAACTGTCATATCTCAAGGTGAAATTTAACCAGTGCCAGATTGCATGTTAGTGAAGCAAAGTCCACAAAGGATGATTTCCCGAAGGTGGAGACTTTATTCTTCATATAGCAAGTGCATTTATCATTCATCTGTTACTTTCACAAAAATAACAAGGGCTTTGAGTATTTCTCTTGAACTTTACAGATGTTTACAAAGCATTTATGTGCCTCTAAAACATCAGTGCATTCCACCAGACTTACATAAACAATTTTAGCATGAATGCAATTGTCAACCATTTTTTCTCTGTCAATGTCTTTGAGTTTGCAGATATTACCAATGAAATCAAAATGGAATTTTCATTGTTCTTTTTTATAATATTGAATCAAAATAAAATTATCCCACAAAGCATTTGAGATCTGTAGTAAAGAATCTTTTGTGTTCTAACAATTTCGACACAGAAGTCTGAAAAGTATAAGAAATATGGTAAATTAATTAATGTATGCAATTCCTAGACATTTTATAATTTTAAATAAAAACTGTAGGCATCGCATCTTACAGAACTGCACAGGATAAGTAGTGTTTCAATTCTAGTCTTATATTATCAGCAAGAAATGAGAAAATAGGGCTTCCTATGCTAAAGAAAAAAATTTGCTACTGACTGCACTTTTTGTAGTTGAGCTCCTTATAAATGATGTTCCCCACTTGTAAAGAAAGTTCTGTAACTGTCTTAAATTTTAATACAAATAAAAGGAAAGGATCCATTTGCATCAAATTTCATTGTATTGGGTCTACAAAGAGACTCAGACTGTTGAGATTTTGTTTACAAAGATAATTACAATACAAGGCAACAGTTTCAGTGGGTTACAAGACTTCAAAATATATAAGGTTCTGTTTTACATATGCAATAATATATGGCCTAAAGGGACTCTTTCCCTCTCCTTGCTCCTAATTTAAATGTACGTTCAGTGAGAGCATTTTTTAGAGGTTGAATCTGTATTTATATTACAAAGTGAAATGTTTAATGGAGTGAGATTATGCTACTGAAGTTTGGATGACCAGAAAGAACTATGGTTTACTCACATGGAATAGTCATACGTCTAAGAATTTCTAAACATTCTTCCAAAATTAGATGCTGAGATTCTACAAAATCCAGTTTAGTGGCATAACATCCAAATACAGAAAAATTATATCTAAAAATCTTGACTTCAACTGAATGGAAATCTAACTTAAATTTTGGAGTTAACATTGATATTACAAAAATATTAAATTCCTTTGATTAATGAAGAAAAGTAGCTAGATATTTGGAAAATAAATACAGACACAATTATGCTAATGAGTATGAGATTTGATAACAATGATAATGACAATGTCATTACCACTGTTATAAAACACAAAGGACTTGTATTCCAGAGAGGAGTATTTTACAAGTGTCTCACTGATACAAAGGCCAATTTATGAAATATACACGTTTATTCTGAGTTTTCAGATAATTTAAAGTGACCATTCTAAGTGGTTGGTAAACAGCAAAGTTGAAACTTGAAGACGAGTATTTCATACCCTTTATTCTAAATAATTGTTTTGGTTGCATTATGCTATATACTATCACAAATAGCATGGTGTAAAACAAAAGCACTTGGGTTTTAATATTAATTGTCTTGATTATGAGGTTTTGTTGGGGGGAAAGTAGTGTTTTCTGTGTGTCTGTTCTATGACAGCACTCAATGTCTGAGGCTGGAGTTATAACAAAAGGTGATTTTCTCCCAGGAATGACTATTGTCCTGGACCCTTAAACGTGATCTCTCCACGTAATTCAGGCTTCATTAGAGTATGAAATATATCCTGTCTCAAAATAAAAATTTAAAACGCTTTAGGATTTGGCTACATGCCAAAACACTAAGTTCCATTCTCAGTACTTCAAAAGTAAATAAATAAATACATACATAAATACATATGAGCATTCAAGAAATAGTCTGTCTTTAAATTTATTTTTCTAAACTAACCTTCCAAGTCTCATAGCATCACTGAATAGCAACAATATTTCTTATATTAAAAGTAATTAAATAAGGCTAGTTTAATGCCAAATATGAGAAAGATCTTATTTTTCATCATTATTATTATTGTTATTTTTTGTTTTAATTATGCAAAATACATAACACAGAACTCACAGTTCTGTGATATTTCTGTTTACATGATACATATATTTATGTATGCAATTCAGTGGCATTGAGTAAATTCACAATGACACCATCATTTCTGTCCATCTTTGTTTTATCGATTTTTCTGTTACTGAGCCTCAACAACCTTCAGGACATATACAATTTAAAGAAGAAGCCTACTTTTGGCTCATAGTTTTAGAAGTTTCAGTCCATGGATTACCACCTCTAATATGGAAATATTAAGGTAGATGTGATGGTGATCAGGAAGCAGGGAGAAATCTCAGGAGCAAGAGAGAAAACTGTACACCTGTCACACCCCAGTGCCTGCCTCCAAACGGGTCCCACTGCCAAACGCAAGTCAGGTGTAGTGCACCCATAATAAAATCACCGTCCCAAAGCCCCACCTATGAACTCATGGGGTTTTTGGGCGAGGCTCTACATCTAAACCATAACAATCTCCAAATTATGTTTCATCTTCCAGCTGAAACTCAGTACTCATTAAACAAAGTTTCTTATTTCCTTACCTCTGGAATATACCATACATAGTACTTTCTATCTTTGTATTGAATATTCTACTTATTTTACATAGTGGAATCATGGTATTAGTCCTTTGTGACTGATTCACTTCACTCACCGTAATAATCTTAAACTACATAAACATTGGAAGTTGCATCAGAATCTCCTTGCTTTTTAAAACAGTATAATATTCTAGTACAATTATGTACCATATGTTGCTTATTTTTCATCTGCTGGTGGGCAGACTGGCTTTCACCTTTGACTCTTGTGAATAATGCTGTTGTGAACACTGATGTACAAATATTTCTTCAAGAACTTAAATTGTTAGATTATGGCATAATTTTATTTTAATACTTTTACAAACTGTAATACTGTTTTCCATAATACTTGTACTATTTTCCATTCTCACCAATAGTACACAACAGTTCCTATTTATCAGTATCCTTATCAGCACATATTGTATGTACTTTAGATAATAGCCATACTAGTGGTTTTATCTTACTGTGGTTCTGGTTTATATCTTCCTTATGATCAGTGATTTTGAACATTCTTTCATGTTTATAATTTGTATACCTTTTTTTTTTTGAGATTCTATTCAAGGTCTATTGAAGCTCTTTCTGAGTTTATAATCAGGTTGTGTTGTATTTAGGATGTATTTCTATATTTTTATGTTAACCTTTAATTAGATACATGATTTATAAATATTTTCTGTAGATTATCTTTTCACTTAGCTCATTAATACTCAAAGTTTTATATTTTGATGTAACTCAATTTATCTGATTTTGCTTTTGTTGGCTTTCCTTTTAGTATCAAATCGAAGAATTACTGCGCTGTGCAATAAAATGAAAGCTACTACATTTTCTTTTAGAAATTTTATGGTTTCACATCCTGTGTTAAACTTTCCAATACATCCTTAGTTAATTTTATATATAAGGAGCCAACCTCATTCTTTTTTATCTATATCCAATTTTCTCAACACTGTTGAAAAAAACTGTTGAGTGATCTTGACACTCTAAATGTGCGGTTGTGTTTCTGGACTCCTATTCTATTCCACTGATCTATTGGTATGTCTTTAGGCCAGTACAGTATTGCAGAGGACTGTAATATTGATTATGCCCAAAGCAGGCTCTGAAGAGTTAACCCCACAATTAGCTTTCTTATATAAGTGTGTCTGGCTGAAGCCTATGTGCTGAGGTCAGAGTAACTCAAACCCAAATTCTGTTCGCATGACTAAAACCTTTGTCTATTCTGTCCCAATTCAAGAATGCATTGTCCTGTACTTTATGAGTTTACATTAATTTCCATAGAAACCACAAGTCGCTGTTACCCCAACTGATTGCCAATAGATGTCAGTGTCTGGGGCTGTCCAAGGCCTTTGTCAGTTGCACTGGCCTTGGGTGTCCTGGCCCCTGCTTTCTCTATGCTAGTTCTGTCTCTTAGTGCAACCTTTTTCTCAGGCCCTGTTGCACACTGGGGAGGTGGGTACTGGAACCTGACTACAGGGTCTCTAATACAGTACTGTTGTGATGCTGTAGTTTTGCAATATGTTTGACATCAAAAAGTGTGGGGATCCTACACTTGATCTTATTCACAAGTGTTTGGGCTATTTGGTGTGCCTTGAGGGTCCATATGGATTTTTTTTTTTTTTTAGTTTTTGTCATAAAAATGAAATTGTTTTCTAAATTTATGTTCTGGATTGTTCATACTTACTGTTTAGAAAGACTACTAATCTTCACATGCTAGTTTTGTAACTTATAACTTTATTGATTCAATTTATTAGTTCAAATAGGTGTTGTGTTTGTATGAAATCTTTAGAGATTTCTACATGCAAAATCATGCTACCTCCAGGTATGGTAGCTCACACCTGTAATCCCAGCACTCAGGAGACCAAGGCAGGAGGATTGCTGAGTTTGAGACCAACCTGAGCTACATAGTGAGTTTCAGTTCAGTCTCAACTAAATAGTGAGACCCTGTCTCAAAAAAACAAACAAACAAACAAAAAAATCAAAAAACAAAAAAACATGCAACATGTGAAGAACAACTATTTTACATTTCCCTTTACAATCTGGATGACTTTCATTTCTTTTTCTCATCTGTTTCCTCTGTATACGACTTCCAGTACTATGTTAAATGGACATGGCAAAAGAAAGCCCATCTCTTTCTTAATCTTAGAGGAAAATTTTCAGTCTTCTAACATTGAGTGCTAGATAACATCTTGTGACCATCTTAGGTATCATCATAGTAATTTTTAACATTTTTTAATTAAAATATATTTTATCAACAGTGTATTTATATGTCACAGGGCATCAACAATCATAATTTGTGTCCATTTATGTAACTACAAAAAGAAACAAAACAATCCAATCACCCAAGGCAACGACAAAAATGATAGCCAGTTTGTCAGAAATGAATATATGAAATTGAAATTGCTATCACTATAATCAGATGCATTGGCTCATTTGTAAATATTTTAATCACTAAAAATTAAAGCTACTATAAAATGAAGGCAATGGGCAATTTAAAATCACTCTTAAATTATTCTTTAATAGATGAGAAAAGACAGAGTATTCAATGAATCATTTTGAAAACATCTTGATGTTGATTTACAGAATAAATTCAGTCTTTAACCAAAACTGCTCTTCTGGCCCTACCTCTCACTGATATCTGCAGGCTCCTAGCCCTGCCAATGCCTGCCCTCTCCGTGTCCTTTCACCAGTGTTACACTCAGTTCGAAACACACAGGCAGTAGTGCAGGCAAAAAGGCAGGCACTGTCTGATGAGAATTGAATCGTTATACCGAAATCAGCTAGTCAGTCTGTTGTTATAACCATGTGTTGCAACTCTAAACAATGTCAGTGAGGTTAAACACACATCCTGCCAAGGCCATAGACTCTTTCCTCAGTCCCAACCATGTGGTCACTGTGACTGCAACGGCTTCCTCTTCTTAACCATCTCTGGTCTGATTTTGCAACTCTTGCATTATCAGTAACTCAAAATTTTGTATCTTAAATCTATAGGTTTCTGTTTTCTTATTTGAACCCTACCTGATTCAAGAGACTGGAGCTCTCATCTGTAGTGGGTGTTAGTGAAATGAGAATAACAATAGATGGATATTTAATAATATTTATCCCACTTTAAATTTTCATTGTGGTGATGAGAAGAGGCAGTGTGGATTACATTTTCTAGCTTAAATGATTTTGTACTAATTATATGAATTACTGTATACTAAAATGATATGTTAACCAATTTGAAAAGAAAAAAAATATCCTCCTTTAAGCATATCTTGCTTTTTGTCAGGCTGAGGAAGTAAGCACCCATCGCTGATTGTTGGGGTGTGTCTAGAGTGAATTTTTTTTTTAAATTAAACCTTAATTAAAGGAAGGCGTGACTAGAATAAATCACAGAGAAACAGGGGGAGGGAAATAATCAATGCTGAGGGATGGACCTGCTGCTAGTGTGCAATTAATTTCCAAGCAAAAGACACAATGAACTGGGATTATTACAAGATATGTTATGAAACTTGCTGTGAAGAAACAAAATAAGTAATTGTGCTAGCTCAGGAGGAACATACCCTGATTTTCTCCAAAGTTTAAGATGTAAGCAGACTTTCAGGAGTCACTTTTATGAGGCTTCAGAAAGCCAAAGAATGGGGAGCCGTGTGTGTGATTATAGAGCTGTGGTGGATAATTCAGTCAGATATAGCATGCAGTGTTGACTGCTGTGAAACAGGAGTTCTCAGAGCATATAATATATATAGGCATCTGGGGACTGCAGTTAATACAAAATTCTGCAAAGGCAACATATTTTGGTTGGAGACATACTAAGTGACATGTCTGACACATCACTAGGAAAGACAACATATAGATACACCTGAGTCAATCAGGAAGATCTGAATTGAAATCTATTCTTTTTCTAGTAGTGAAGTCCTAGACATGGGATTCAATCTTGGTTGATCAGCATTATTCATCTAAAAAATGTAGTTAACAATCCTTATACCATATACTTATTGTGTGATGTGAGTAACTACTCATTATAACTGTCCCATGCACTTTTATTATTCAAATATTCATATTTTGATGAATAATTCATCAGCATTCATTTATATGTTCTTGTATTCAAATTAGTTTGTTGTCATTATTAAATCTTTTCAATCAACTGCTGTTGAAAGTATGACACTATTATGTTGGGTTCCACAAAAATATTTTCCTATAAGTAAGACAGATTGGAACTAACCATATATAAATATTATGAATATACAAAGTGGTGACATTAAATTTAATTTAGAAGATCTTCATATTACAATAAATAAAATTAGTCATTTTGAATTAAATCAGAATATATGGAAAAATCCTCACAAAATAACAAGAGCTCAGATATAGTAAAATGTTAGCAACCAAATTAACACAAATAATATTCAAGTACTATATAATATTTGTATTCAAGTTCCACGAGATGTAAGGTAATTCACAATTTCATATGAAATTATATTTTATATTTTATATTTTAAACGAAACATTACACAAAGCCCTCACTATGTGCTCAAGGCTGTTACAAGCATTTCACACAACTTAACGCATTCATACTTACAAAAATTCTATGAAATACATATCATTATTATTGTTATTCCCATTGTATGAATGTTTAAAATGAAGAATATAGTTTTCTGAAGTTGAGAATAGAACAATAAATAAATTTTACTTAATTGTCAGCTTAAAGATAGACTAACACAGCAGAGTAAACAAAATGAGGTGTAGTCGCATCTATATCAAATGTTATCTTTCAGTTATTAGTATTTGAATTCAAATGATCTCATTATAACAACCTTAGAAATGTGTTTCTGTGCTGTGCATTTTTTAAAGATTAATTTTATCAGAAGAAAGAAGTTCTACTAATTGCATCTTTTCTGAGAGAAACTCTAATTAATTTAAAAATAATTGTACTGCATCTATTAAAGTTGATTACAAGATATTTCTTTTACTCTATTATAATAAATTAGACTGTCGAATTAGTTTAATGTTTGCCTCCCTTTGGTAAACACTACTGGATTATTATGTATTATCTTTTGTAACAAGTATACATGCTATGTTTGATTTGATATCACATTGTTATTGATGTCCCCATCTATAGTATGAGGGTTTTTAATTTTTAGCATTTTTTATTATTTTTGTTGATTATTTTCAAAATAGTCAGCTTTTAAGAAGTTCAATTCTCTTTATTATCTGTACTATATTGGCTTACTTTTTTATTATTTCTTTGATTCTACTTGGTTTGAGTTTAATTTGTTTTTTATTTTGTATCCTGAAATAGAAACCAAGGTTGATAATTTTAGACTTCTCTTCTGTTTTAGAAAGATACAAGCCTAAAACTAAATTTGTTTTGTTTTGTTTTGCAGTACCAGGGATCAAACTCATGACCTTGCACTTGCGAGGTAGGCGTGGTGCCACTGAGCTAAATCCCCAGCCCTAAAATATTTATCTGTCTCCCAAAAGGTTAGACTTTATCATATTTCTACTATTATTCAGTTTAAAATATTTTCTATTTTCTTGTGTAACTTTTCCTTTAGTCAACAGGATATTTAGAAGAGTAAAGCTTAATTTTAAAATATTTGGTGGCTTTATAAATATCTTACTTTTATTTATTTCTAATAAAATACTATTGTGATCTGAGAATCTATTTTGTGACTTCAGTAATTGTAAATTAATCAGGACATTTTATTGTCCAGCTTCTTGATGAACATATGATATAAAATATACATTCTGCAGTTTTATATACACTGTTTAAAAATATCAACTGAATTACAATTGTTCCAGTGGTTTTCAGATGTTCTATTTCTATTTATTTCTGTATTTATATGTTTAACTGTTGCATCAATTGCTGAGAGGCATTAAATCTCTTCCCATGATGAAGTTATTTCCCCTTAATTTTGTCAGTTTTGATTCATGTAATTTGAAGCAATTATTAGAAATACACAGATTGACTATTATTTTATCTTCCTGGTTAATTGATCATCTTTTGTGAGTTAGAAATTCTTGTCTTTATCTTAACAATATTCTTCATCTTCAAGTTTTTATATGTAATATTAGCATAGATAAATGGGGCTTACTCTGCTTATTATTTGCAAAAGATGCATTTTTCTTACCACTTCCTTACAGTCTATCTGTATGTGTTAGTTTTTCATTCCTGTGACAAATTCCTAAGGTATTAGCTAATAAAGAGACAAGGTTTATTATGATTCAAAGTGTTTGAGATTACAGTCCATTACCAACTAGTTTCATTGCTTTGGCCCTGTAGTAGCACAGCACATTACGGAAGGAGAAAATTGTGTAAAAAAAATAGACAGAAAGTGAAAGTGGCAAGGGCCCCAATGTACACCTTGATGGCACACATCCACTGACTGGAAAATTTTCTACTCTGAACTGTCTCCTAAAGTTTCTCCCACCTCCTAACAGAACTACTCCGGTGAATAAGCCTTTAGTACATGGGCCTTTGGAGGGTACATTCCAGATCCAAATGATAGCATTGTACGTTTATGTATCTCTGTGTCTCTCTGTCTCTGGCTCAGTAATACTGCATATTTGTATACACATTGTGCCTCCTGTGGGCAGCAAACATGTACGGGGTGTATTTAATGGATTCTAATAATCTATTTCTAGGAGCACTTTACTTTGCAGTGCTTAGTCCATTAACACTGAATATAATTATTGGATTTCAATCTAAATATTGGATTTCAATCTAGATATTGGATTTCAATCTAGATATTTAGAATTTATTTTTCTGTTTCATTTCAGACTTTTGTCTCTCTATTTCCCTTTCCTGATATCTCTTTAATAAAATAAAAATTGCCACCTATTTTAATTATTGCTGTTGACACTATGTACTGTGACAATGATTAGAGATATATTGTATAGTTAATGTTTTCTATAACCTATTTAAAGATAATATTTTATCAGTCTACAAAAATTTGGAAACCATTCATTCATTCTTATTTTATGCTTACATGCCATGTTTTATCTTGCTTTTCTTGTATGTATTACACCTCCATATATTTTTTATAAACTCTAAAGGGCAATGGAAACATTATATTTAAACAACTGCATGAAATTTAAAGAAACTAGAAACAAGTATTTTATATACCCATATATTAATTATAATGCTCTTCATTTATTCATGAATATAAAAGTTTCCTTTGCAAAAAAATTCTTGTAGCCCAAGAAATTTCTTTTAGCATTTATTCCAGTATGCACCTACTCAAAATTATTTTTATATTTCCTTATGAAAAATTCTTTTAACTTTAACCCTAGTCCTTTAACTTCATGTTCAGAGGATAATGTCACTAGAGTTAGTAATCTTTGTCATTCTGTTTTTCTTTCAGTCTTTAAAAAGACTTCTAATTGAAAACTGTTTTATTTTATAATTTTGAAATATACAAAATGAAAATATTTTCTGGGTATGCCCAACAGGTTTTGCATTATATATGCTAAATAAGCTTTCAGTAGTTTCATTCTTGAGATGCATAATATGAGTTTCTTCAAATTTGTCCTATTTGGATTTAAATGAGTTTTTAAAATCTGTAAATGAACATATTTCTCCAAATTTAGATACTTTGATACCACTATTTCTTCAAATATCTTTTTTTTTCACCTTTCTCTGACACATAACATGATTTGATATTAATGTACAGGTTCTTGAAGTTTTACACAGAAGTCCACTTTTTTTCATCTTCTGATTATAATTTCACTTTTTCTTCTATTACAATCATTTTGCTGAAAATACAAGTAACATATTGCAAATGAAAATAATGTTTTTCAGTTCCAATTTTAATGTAGGTATGGCAAATGGTTTTTTTATGTTCTTCTTCTTTCCTAGTACCTTTTAATCTCAGTTAAATCATATTTTAATTATTTGACCATTATCCAAAATCGTATCAGCTTCTTGGGTAATCCCAGCATCTACATTAGTACATACTTATTGCCTACCTATTATTTTGAGTGAGACTGAACTCTGTGATCTCCATATATTGGAGATGTCAGTTAGTCACTGATCATCTTTTCTACTATATTGTGTAGACTACAGATTCATGTATATTTCTTCCAAAACTACCCATCTTTTACTTTAATTAGGTAATTAAATTGTATTGATACAATCGAAGTGATTTATGAAAAATCCAAATCTCTCTCTTTATTTATTTATTATTTTTTTGGGGGGGGTGCCGGGGATTGAACTCAGGTCCTTGGGTGTGCAAAGCAGGCCACCGAACCGCTGAGCTAAATCCTCGGCCCAGAAAATCCAAATCTCAATTCAATGCTTTTTTTTTTTTTTGGTGTGTAGTAGCAGGGATCAAACTCAGGACCTGGTGCTTGCAAGGCAGGTGGCAGAATCACTGAGCCAATTCCCCGGCCCCTCAATTCAATGCTTTTAGCATTGATTGAAAGCTACTTTCATTTTTTCTTCTGAAGTTTTGGGACAGATATAAAATCAAACTGTCTACATAATTTTGTTGTTGTTTTTTTGTTTTTTTCTGGGACATTACTCTCCTTCATGCAGGTTTTCTCACTTTTTTTTTGGGGGGGGGACAGGAGCTTTTTCAGCCAAAATAGATGATGTTATCAAAGTTTAGGTGTTCTTATACTTCAACCATACCCCTAAAAATGAGCAACCTCAGGGAAGCAAAAACAAAACTTCACCACATAATTATGTATCATTTTGCACATTGTACATATTGACTAATTCTTAGTTTTTGGCTACTTTTTAATAATTTCAGAATACTCATTTATTTCCCGAATTCTGTTCAGAATTTATGAGTTGTTTGTATCCGTATTGATCTAGAGCTAATAACATATTTGTCAGAAAAGCCGCTATTCATTCTTTAATATGAGAACTGAAGCTATCTCATATTATTTTAAATAAATTTATAGTACTATGAAGTACAGACAGTGAAAAGCAATGTAGAATTTTAATTCTCATGCGGTATCCCATGATTCCACAGCAGAAGCTAGAATTGAATGTTAATAAAGAATGTATGGACAATCATTCTCTGTCAAAACATTCAGTTGATGCACATATCAGAGCATGATTTTATGGCTCATGCTTTTTCTTCATGCACAGACAAGAAATCTTGCCAGATTGAAAATTAGAAAACAGAACTTACTATAGGTGATTGTTCTTTAAAAAGAACAGGAAGTAACATAAATTTAATTTTTATAGTGCAAGAGAATTGTACTGTCGATGTAAGATGAAATCAGCAATCATTTTAAATCAGAAAGCTAACTAAAGGATTTGGCTAGATAATACATATATTATTACTTGAAACTTATACCTATTGCAATGAAACTTTTCCTCTAGCTTTCCATGAAGATTTTAAAACTCCTAATGGACTGCCAGATATTTTGCTTATGCACATGTTGTTTCCATGCTGAATCAGTGTCGTTTTAGAGATTTTTTCAGCAGTAACTAAGTATATCACTTCTACCACAAATTATATGTACATGAGTCAATGGACATGAAAACAATATATACAGTTATGATTGATCTGAGCCTTGCCAAGACAATGTCAGCTACACTGGGACTGTTGTTTTGCCTAGTGTTAACTGCAAAATTCTCTCAAATCCAAGGATCTGAAAAAATGAAAATGAATGTTTCTTCATGTAAATAAAATATTTTATACAATTTTATTTTTTCTTAGGAAAAAATAGCCACATCTTTCTCTGAGGAAAAAAATCACTTCTTTAACATATTTATTATATGTGGTGTTCTGGTTTTATCCATACCATAACATTTTGATCTGCATTCATATGTAAAAATGATTCAATCATTGTAAATGATTGCCAAAGATTATATATTTAAAAAGTAAAACCCAAGACCAGAGACTTGGTTAATTTTTCACACTAAGAATAAATTAATTTGAACTTTATATTTCTCTATGTGTCTGTCCTATAATTCTATCTGGGGTTTAACAAATGGAGAGATTTTGACATCTGCTGGAAATACTTCATTGAAAAAGTCTGAACTTTATCTTCTCATATGCTGAGACTTATCTGTCTCATAAAATTCAGAGAAAGGTCAACTTAGATGTCTTCTTAATACTAAAAACAATATGATAATGTCTTCCAATTAGTGCTCTTAGTTCCAAATAAGCAATCTTAACGAGACATGATCAAGGAGCAAATGCCCTTAGACTTTAGTATTTAAAGATGGATTTTTATTATATATATTGCAAATTTTTAAATAACTTGGTATCTCCTAATGATCTCAGCTCTCATCCCTAATTCTTTTAAATATCTCTTTCTTTAAGTCCTTGTAATTCTAGAACATTACGCTGTTTCTTACTGGTATATCTTCTTCTTAAGCTACAATTCATGAACTAATTTTCATTTTCACTTTTTCTTAACTAAATTTTTTTCATTCTTTAAAATCAATTAGCAAAGTTTTGTTGATTGGAGCATAATATTTTAACCAAAATTCTAGTTAAGAGTTTGAGGTGTTTTCATTCACTTTTTCTTCTCAGTAAGTTAGGCAAGATTATTGACCAATTTAGAGGTATTTTTCTGGTTCTTCAGCTTTGGCTACAATAGCAAAATACCACAGTGAGTGAGATCAACCTTAAAAATTTATTGATTTACTGCATATGGTTTAAATTTATAATATCCCTCAAAATTTTCACATATTTAGAGGTAGTTTTGTTCCTGTTTTTGACTTTTATTGTCACATGTTTGCAGTAAATACTGACTACATTCATTATATAGAATTGATACATGAACATAACACATTTGAATACTTTATTCCCCTTCCTTCTGCCCCCTTTTATTTTATTTTGCCAGCATCAGATTCATCTATTTATCTCATAAGACCTTATAAAGTTGATTATTGCATAGACAGACAAAAATGTATAAAATATGTAAAACAATTCTACTAAGTCATGGTACACTTTTAGCTGCATTGATTCATTATGTTGTATTACAATAAAAGTTTCTGTTTTCACTTATTGCCTGTCTTTCATTTCATAATTTATACATCTATCAATTTTTTATAAAAGAAGAACTATGCAATATTTAAACTGTGTGTCTGAGTCATTTCACTTAACACTGTGGTGCACGCATTTTCATGAAGTGACTCATTTATATTTTCTACGGCAGAGCAGTGCTCTATTATGTATAAATATCATATTTTAAGAATGCATTTATTGAGAGACATCCAGGGTGTTTCCAAGATTTAGCTATTATGAATTGTGCTTCTATAAATGGAGATATGCATACATAACTATGATATGATATGTTTAATTTGGCCATAGGGGGAGATTCTTGGAATTCTTAGAAGGGGAATGGCTGGCTCGCATGAAATTTCTAGTTCTAATTTTGTGAGGAATCTCCATGCTGATTTCCATGGTGGTTGTACCAGTTTATACTCCCACTAAAAATGAAGAAGAGTGCCTTTCTCCTCACACCTCACCAATTTTTAATCATTCATTGATTTCTTGATCATACCCACTCTTCCTGGAGTGGGATGTTATCTCAGTGTTTTTAATTTAGAGGGTACTATACTCATTAATCCACTGATGAGTTTAGAGCTAAATTTGCTGTTAAGACGTAGGCCTGATTGGAAATGTGTCACTGGAAATGTGCCCTCAGAGGATATATCTCCATCTATAGCTTCTCCTTTCTTTCTCTGCTTTCTGTTTGCCACAGTTTGAGTAGCTTTCTCTTTCTCTACCCCTTTGCCATGTTGTTTCTGCAGGGAAACCACCCAAATATGAACTCAAATCTCCCCAAACTGATAGGCAATTTAACCTCTCCTCCTTTAATTAAGATGGATTTTGAGTATTCTGTCCCAGTAATAGGAAAGTGTCTAATACGGAACTTTGGCTACTAAGAGTGTGCTCCTTGTTACCTGCACTTGACCATTGTTTTGGAGCCTTTGGAACTTGTTTCTTGGAAGAATTTGGGAAGCTTTGGAAGTTCTGACAATGGAAATTAAACAATACAAATAATGAAAATTAAAGAATGCAAATGTAAATAGTTCAATGGATGACTCTAGTCAGATCTCAGAAGACCACAATATTTAGAAGAATGAGGAGAGTAACATGAATCTCATGTTGTTTCACTTGGGAATAAGGACTCTGCTGGAAACTGGACCAGAGGCTGTGCATGTTGCATTCTGACAGAGAAATGGTCTATATTTTATCCATTTGGGAAACTTTATAAAATACTTGAGATTAAGGATTATAGATGAATTAAGTTGGAAGAGGAACTTTAAAAGCAGCCTCTCATTCAGACTGTAACACGTATACTGTTGGATGCCAGAATTCTAGTGAAGATTGGATGGGAAGGCAGAGTAAAAAAAGTTGAAATTCTTAAGTTTTGAACCAAAATGAAGCATGTAAAATTGAGGAAAAGTAGATGTAGTTTCTAAAAAGATAAGCATCACTGAAAGAAGTCATTGATTGAGACAATAGAAAAGGTGCCTTGAAGGCATCTCAGGAAATGGCCAGACCACAACCATCCCAGGATCTAGGGCAGAAATAGCTAATCTTTCAGAGACCTGGTGGCCAAAACCCAAAGCCCACTTATTTATCACAAAGTGCCAACTGTGATTAAACCCAAATACTGAGGTTTTAGTTTAGATAAAACAAGTTATATATTGACCTCTTTCATCTTAAAAGGAAAATAAATAATATGCTCTAGGGTGTAAAAGGAAAAACTCCTTTGAAAAATCTTGCTTGGAGAAGAAAGGCCCTAGAGCAGCCTGCTCATCCCAGACCACCTACGCAGGTTCTTCTCCCAATTCAGTCTCCCAGGCACTGTGAGGCCTTTGCAACACTGTTCCAAGGCAGCCAGGCCACTGCCGTAATGGTTGCAGAACCTGGTATCATCTGCATAGTGATGGTTCTACTGGCTCTCAAGATGCAAGAAGTGTGGGGTCATGGAGGCTTCCAGTCAGATTTCAAAGGCAAGCCTGAGAGACCAAAAAACGTTCCTCTGAGCAAGCAGTGAATGAAGCAGCAAGAGTGAAACAAAGGAGATCTTAGCAAAGTGAATAATCTGCTAAGGAATGCTGCTGGCAGTGAATGGACCTAACCCTAAACAAGACCAGTGGGCTGCGCACTGAACGGCCACGATAGCCATGCTTTCTTGCATACGCTCACATGGCAAGAAGAGGCGGGGAGTGAGAGAGAGAATGAGAGAGAAGAGGCTTTTGCCTTGTAGAGACCACTACACAGGCCCTATTTCCAACATATAATTTAATGTTTCAACTTATGGATTTATTGAGAAAACAAATATTCAGTTGCCTAAGAAAGAAGTGGGGTTTTATGTCTCCACATACCCACTTAATTATGTTCCAAAACATAATAATTCCGTGACAGTGACACAGGAAGAGTTGTGCACGCAGACAGGAGTACTAGGAAGGAGCTCTGTGAGACGGAAGCTATGTGAGAAAATCTTACCACGAAGTTGTGTCCATCACCAAGAAGAAAGTAATTATCTTACATATTCTAAGCAACAAATATTTTCCTTTTCTAGTGTCTTTACAAATATCAGTTTGAGACATATGCAATATTACCACTGAATTATATATATATCCGGACTTGAGTGAATGCAGTGTTAGGAACAGGAACACTCGCCTAAGGAAGAAACGAGATTGTTCCCCTCAGGTCCCAGCCCCCTCTAGCTTCTTGAATAGTTTGTGTGATACCCAGATTTTTGGGCATTCTCTCTTTTGCCCTTATACGTAATTTTCTTCTTCTTGGAGTATTTTCATTTTTCTCCTCTACTTTCTTTTCTTCCCGCACACGTATAATGTGCTAAATGTTTCCTGCTATTGGGAGCAGCTGTCACTTACCTCTACTGTTCATTTTGTTTTATATATGTACTCCCCTTGCCCTATTATATGTGGCACTGGTAACTGGTAGGGCCCTAACTAATGCATTTTATAATGTGGCTTTCACATACTATACTGAACTTTCTGAAGGTAACATTTTAAATACATATTATCTAGCCTAGGACAGAGCTTGACACAGTAACTGACTGGACCAATGAGAATATTCCTCCAAATGTTAAATTTCCAGTCCTAAGTATTAATTTGTGTTGCTTTGGATTCAATCTACAATGACTAGAATCATTTTAAGATCTGCAATTTCCAATATTCAGAACTTTGTTCTGAAGTTGGAAATCAGAGAGCACAAGTGTTTTGTTTTTTTTTTGTTTTTTTTTTTTTTTTTTTTTTTTTTTTTTTTTTTTTTTTTTTTTTTTTTTGCTCAGTGGAGATATACAGTCAGGACAATAAATCAAACCTCTAGTACTTACTTCTCTTGTTTGTAGGAGCTCTCTCAAGTGAAGCTTCCTAAAGCCCAAGTGGGATTAAATAAAAAAGTTGATAGAGTTTATTGAGGAGTGACTAGCAGTTTTATCTTGTACAAATAGAACATTGGATTTGCCAGCATATTAAAGCACAACAGAGGAAATAAAGATGGGGAACTAAATAACACCGACAGGAGAGAGGAAAGGCCTGATAACCAGAGCAGGAGCAGAGAGAGTAATGGCAGGATTAAAAATCTGACATGGAATATATTGTCACTTGGATCCTTTAATTTTGAAATGCGTGATTTGTTTCATTCTTTCTGATCCTCAATTACGTATCATCCTGGATTGCTGGCTTGAGATCATACAATTTTCTCATAGAAAAGCTCTAGCTTAATGACTCTTGCAGAGAGGCACCAACTGGAGAATATATATATATAT
>NW_022900941.1:24109628-24157527 GCF_012274545.1 Fukomys damarensis | reverse complement strand
TATATATAAATGTAGTGGCCCTTTGAAATGAAGATATAGAAAGAAAAATCTAGTTCTCAGTATTTCTGTCAAGATATTGTTTTTGTTTGTTTTGTTTTTAGGCCTATAGCACCTATAGATAACTTCTTAAAAGGGTAGTGCTATTAAATTTAACAAGTATATCCAACTACCACTAATCTTGAAATAGTCTCCTGAACATCACATAAAATGGAAAGAAAAACACATGTAGTATTGTAGAAAAATCATTATTTATGTTTCACTAACAATGCCCAATAAGGTAATAAAATAAGACTACACATTCTTTACCTGTACCCGAAACAGTGGATATGAGGGAGAAAGAGCAATCGGCAGTTCAGGGCTTGGCCCTCTAATCGGACTGCGCTACAACCTTGAGAAAAGACAGCCTGTGACATCCAAATGCTTTCAGTAACAGCACAGTTGTCTCATAACCTCGCATAGAGGAATTTCCCCTCAAATTAAAGAAAAGGTTAAATCACCTGTTTGTTCTCTTGGAAATAAAACCTATACTTGCAAAATAAAAGATCAGAAAATCAGTTGGTGTTAAATCATCCGGCCTTCATCTCCCTTGTTCTCTTTCTCACCCCCTGCTTCTTTGCTCTCTATGATTTTTTTAAAGAAGTACTGTAATATTCCATATGGTGCACAGGATCCAGGAAGTGGAGAGTATTTCCAATCAATAACTTACTACCTGTACATTTATTCTCCTGGAGCCACTGGCTCTGGGATTCTCATGTATTTTGCTTGCTTTTCATGGGGGAGGAAGAGTATGCAGTTCTTACTGAAGGATCTGTTCAGCAAAATATCCCACTGCAACTTGTTTCTAAACAGAAAAATTGCCTACCTCAAATATTCAGTATTCCTTTCTGTTCTCTACACAATAAAATAATTTTGAATTCCAATATTCAGAAAAGCTAAATTAGTACTATAACTGCTCAGCTGCACAGAGTATAATATGTAACAAAATTGCTGTGTTAAAATAGAGATCTAATGATACCTTCATTAGCTTGGTCACTAAAACAGCAAACCCTTTTCCAACATAACACTTTCCATAAATACCACAGACTTAGGATCAAAATTGCTTTTTGAAATGTGTTTAACTCTTTCACTTGATTGTATTCTACATTTTTTTCTTTGCTGTAAGTTACAACTAAACATAAGGAAAACTAGTGCAAGGAAAAATACACTCTATATCAGTTTTTACAAATATACAATCTACTAAAAACTGATTTTCCTAGTGGATGAATTGCAAATGACACCCTAGATAGGTTCTACTATTTTTTTTTCTTCAATGAGACCAGGAATCTGCAGAGTTTCTATCTAACTAGCAAACAGCATATGTACTATGTCAAAAATGCTATAGGAAGAAAGGGGCTAAAGGTGTAGGGAAAGAGGAAGGATAGGGGAAAAGGAATAAGGGAAAAGAAAAAAAGGAGAAAATTAAAAAGTGGAAATGAAGTGTTTGTAAAAGGGGAGGGGAGGAGGGGAAAAAGGAGGGCAGGCACAAGAGCAAAAAATGAGAACCAAGACCTGTCATGTAAAGGTACAAGATCCCAATAATGAATATAACTGTGCTGTATACTTAAAATGTACCAATAAAGTCAATGAGGAAAAACAAAGTCTAAGGTTAACCTGTTGTGATAGTCGATACCTTAAAAATGATCTGGTTGATATCCAAGCAAAACATGTGATTCATTAATCATATCTCAGATGAAAATATATAGTTAATAACTGTTTAGGGATTTTTTGAAATGAAAAGGAAAATTGTAAAAAAAATGAAGGGAAATTTTAATTTGTAGGAATTATTTTTTCTCCACAATCTTCAGAATTTTAATTTTATTGTCCTGTTTTTTCACATGCTATAATAACAAAAATATACTTGACTACTAGTGAAGATTCATACAAAATTTAATGCAATTATCCATAATACCATTTTTTGTTTGACTTTTATTCATTGTACTGCTATAAATTACACAGGAAACTACAGCAAGGAGCCAGTAGGGTCATGAGCCATGTGAGGCTGCAAGGCAAAAGGAAAAGTCAGTAATATGAATGTATTTTTATTAATTATTTTGATATTTTGTTCTTTACAGATTTTTCTATAATTTTTACTTTTTAAAAATATTGTGTTAACATTTAATTTCTCTTGATTATTAAGTTTTGGGGATCCGATTTTTGCATTTAAGGTACAGGTCTCACTAACTTCATTCTCCTCATGGTAACCATAGCCCTTTATAGAATAATATGTGACAATTATTAAAACTATTATCTTATAGCCTAAGCTTATTATATTCTAACTACTTGAAACTGAAAAGTATTAGGAAATCTCATGAGTACACTCAGTGTTGTTGGGTCTTTTTTTTTTCCTCATTGAGTTTATTGGTACATTTTAGGTATACAGTACAGTTACATTAATCACTGGGATCTTGTACCTTTACATGACAGGTCTTGGTTCTCATTTTTTCCCCTTGTACCTGCCCTCCTTTCAGCCCCTTTTAGCCTCCCCCTTTACAAACACTTCATTTCCATTTTTTCATTTTCTCCTATTTTTTTTCTTTTCCCTTATTAGCTTTCCCCTACCCTTCCCACTTTCTCTACACCTTTAGCCCTTTTCTTCCTACTCCACATTGTCAATTATCTCATTAGGATCTTATGTACTATTATAGTTTATTCAAACCAGAGAAACTATTCGGCATTTACACATGTGTGACTAGTGTTGTTGAGTCTTATACTGTTGGTTGTCCTAGCCCAAAAGTGCTCCAAAAAATTTGGCCTAATACCTCAGCAGGAGTTCTATTGCAATATGATGTTTTATGTACTTTAGTGAAGAACATAGTTTATAATTTGTGAAATTAGCAAGGCTAACTGGTCAGGAAGGCTTACTACTTTAACATCCTTTAATAGTTGATAATGTCTGTACACTGACTTTTACTTCAGTCACAGTTTTAGGAAGTTGAGACCCAAAATATATTAAAACCCCTTGTAATGTTAAAAGTACTTTTACAAACATTCTCCAAGCTCAAATTATATTTAAAAAATCGACGTAAGATATTCTCCCTTACAAATCTGTAGTTCATATTAGTATGTAAACACGGTAAAATTATATAACAAATGAACATATTTAAACTGATTAGTTTAGTTTTATTTCTTTTTTTTAAATTAACAATTCTGAAATTGTGCATTTTTAGTACATTAAGTTTGCTAATCTCTGTAAGTCTATGAAGTTTCTTGGAACATAGTTTGCAAAATATAATTCTGAACAAAATTAATAGATGTTTGTTATATTGCTGTGTAATAGAATTTATACTGCTTTCCCAGGCTCAAAATTGTTAGAAGGCAAATGTTTAGTGCTCAAAACTATAAAATGGTAATATTGCCAATATTTTACTAATCTTAAGATATTTGTTAGCCTTTTTAATCTTCTTTCATTATATAGTTTTCAGCATCTTCAAATATCTAAGCATTCTAACATGTATAGTTCCCCAGGCATGGTGTCACATGCCTGTGATCCTATCATTTGTTGGGGCCAGCCTGGGCTATACAGTGAGTTCAAGACCAACCTGAACTACATACATAGTGAGGAATTCCTCAAAGAAGGCTTTCAGGGATGATTTGAAGAGTAATTTACTCATGTATTTTTACAACAGTCCCCCTCTTTATTAAGTAGGATAAAAGTTGTGTATTCTTTAAACAAGCCATGATACTTGGTAGCCAATGACATAAAACAAAATATTTCTAAATAAATTAAATTAACCAAATCAATGTTCCACTGCTAAGACTGTATTTGATGAATATATTTTGTTAGAAAGGGACTTTACTCTGTTGTTAAAACCATGAAGGAAGGAATTACCTACCAAACAAAAGAGGAATAAAGCTAGGCACAGTGGAAAATATGTGGACTTTGGTAGTAGATACATCAAGGTTCAGTTTCCAGGCTCCTCTAGTGATGTTTCAGGAAATTGAGAGCTACTTTGATTACATTCTTCTATAAAATAGGAAAATTTTAGGCCTTCTAGGAGACATAAATTGTACAATATATGTGAAAATGTTTGACATCCCTTTTCAGTTCAATTCTGAAGAATTCCCTAACGAAGTTTGCAGAATATGTCACCCCAAAACATGGTCCTTTCATAGAGACTGATTTGAGTTACAAGCAATAGCAAAACGAAGTGTAAGAAGGACATTTTAATCTCTGCTTTTTTCTTAAAAATAGTAGATGAATCTACAATGAGATCCTCCCTATACCCAGGTGAAACATTAAGAAACAATCATACTAAAAATAATTCTGTATAAGTGGAACTTGTGTAACAAATTCTTACATTTTTTCAGTCTCCACACAAAGTGTAGTTATTTTTACACAATCAGCTCTCTTTGTTCAATGTGCTGTAGAGGCATTTAAGATTCACATCCTCTTCATGAGGGCACTTACGTTATATAAAATTTAAATAATTTATATGTGATTCTGTCTTAATATTTAAAAGTCCAGTCCAGCCAAAAACATTAAAAGAATAAAAAAGGAAATTTTCCTCCTCCTCGCTAAGTACTTACTAGTCACTGGCTCGTACCAAGTAGGTGCTTAACATGCTTAGTAAGGTTATGTGCCCAGGATCACATGGTGGACAAGCAGAAAACACTGAATTTTACTTTCACCAATTTCTTGGCTCTGAATAAGATTTCATCTTGGTTCTATCATTTTTTCCAATACATTTCTCTAAAATTGTAAACTTTGTGTTATTTCTCATTTCAAAAATGGTTCAATGGGGGAAATATCTAAATAATCTGATTTCAAACTTTATGATTCTTTTTTCCTCTCTTCCCTCAGTACTGCTGAGAGGAGGACTGGTAGAGTGAGCCCTTTCCTTCTCCTTTCCCTCGCTTCCAAAACTGTGGTTCTCACCTCTACAGGGTCTGAGGATGTGCCGGAGAAATGAGACCAGGGAAAGCATAGGAAATGCTTCATTTAATGAGCACTGCTATCATCTTGCATTGACTTCCTCTTAAATTTTCTGGAATATCTAATCGTGCTTTTTCTCCTGGGAATAGTTTCTGCTTCCCCAGGATTACTTCTGAGCATATCTCTCCTGCTTTGCCCTGTCACGAAGAGTATTAATTTCATTCTTCAGTTCCTGCACACTTTTTAGTCTGCCTCCATTTTGAGGTTGCAG
Organism: Fukomys damarensis; assembly: GCF_012274545.1. Taxonomy (NCBI): domain Eukaryota; kingdom Metazoa; phylum Chordata; class Mammalia; order Rodentia; family Bathyergidae; genus Fukomys; species Fukomys damarensis. Next base: position 24,152,344 of record NW_022900941.1, on the reverse strand, counting down.
TCACCCCAAAAGTTATTATTCATTGACAGGATCCAAAAGGTAGCAAGTTTGCTTTCTTCCAATGAGCTATATTGTTCCATGAAAGATGACCGCTTATTCTCCCATTTCTGAAATCAAAGTTTCATCAAGTCTGAGTTGTACTGCGTTTCTAAGGCTGTCGTCATATTGTACCACGGACCTGGTGGTTTAAAGAACAGTTTCTATCACGATCGAGGTGTTTCTTGAGGGCTCTCTCCTTGGTTTATAAATGTTTTCTTATGTATTCATGTTGCCCTCCTTTTCTGTGTGTGTGTCTGTGTCCCAAGCTGTTTTTCATAGGGACACCTATTATATTCAACGAAGGCCCACTGTTACAAGTCTCATTTTGCCTTAATTACTTCTTTAAGACCCCCATTTCCAAAGGTAGTCACTGAGGGTTGTGAGATCAAGATAAACATTTTGGAGGAGCATAATTTAGCCAATAGCAGTATGAACCAGTTTATTCCTCCTCTCTCCAGTGTTTCCCCATGTTTATGTACACAGTCACGGCCAATGCACTTTGCATTAAATTTCTCACATCATTGTAGAAACCAGGATTCTGGGTCCTGAAACACAAGAAGCTACGTACCAAGAATTCCATGTGGTCCCCTTGTAATAGCTCCTGTTTTGCTTTTGGGGAGAAAGGGAAAACTCCAACCATTTAATTCAAAGACCTTTTTTCATTGTCTTTATTTTCCTTTTGCCTTTCTTTTGAGTTGCTATTCTTTTTATGTGCTGAGCTGGATATTCAGCCAACATTTGCAAAATTTTTCTGAAGCTCCCTATAAGTGGTTTGTTATCTCAGAATGAAATGGTTACAGTGATTATATTGTTATCAGACATTAAGGGACTTAGCTCCTTAGAAAAAATAAGAATAGATTTTGGTAAATATATTCTTTCATTTCTTAAAAATATTGGGGAGATATTTTACAGACTTTCCAGGTCCTTCTCCTTCTGAAAAGTATTTGAACAAAGAGAGAGCTAGAGAACAACTTGTATATTTGCAGAGGTCACAAGATGCCTTAATAAAATTTGGTTTTCCATAGTCTAAGTTTTATTGTTGATTCTTAACCTTCAGGAGGACTCTAACTTTACTAAAATTTCAGGATTTTCATAATCTCTTTCTAAATATTATGGGACACAGAAAATCATTCCTTTCAGGTGATGCTTTAGTGTTGCTGTCCTTCTGGGTAAGACAGAAAAAGAGCACTGATCTGAATATTGAGAGCAAAACTTACAACCAGCACACATGCACACACACACACACACACGCACACACACTCGCATACACCATCAAGACAAAAATTAGGCAATGTACACATTACGTTTAATGTTTTTCTCAAGAAATTTAATGGAGAAAAAAGCTCACAAAGACAAAAATTATCAGTATTTTTTGTCAGTATCACTATGTATATTATGAATGCAAATTACCTCCTCAATGGTAAGAATATGATTCTTTGATTTGGAATATGAGGGGTTGGAGGATACTTATATGGAAATATTTTAAAAATAGGTATATCTTCTGAACATTTTTCTCAAAATAAGCACACATTTTTCTCTTAAATAGAGTATTAGCTCGTGGTTTTGTCTTTTGAATTATTTGCCTCTAGGAAACTAGCAGTTCTTAGCTTCAAAATATGAACTATGGAAAAATTGCAAATTCTCTCCTAAAGATTAGGAAAGTAATTATGCCCCCAAATGTGCACCATCTACAAAATTATAAAATCAAACCTAAATTTCAATTCATTCTTATAAGATAATTTTATATCTCCTCGTACGTATGAAAAGTACAACTTGATTGTCAATACACAGTGGGTCTTTGAAATGTGAATATTCTGTAGACTGAGATTCCTTTAAGTGACCTATAGTATCTTGATAAATTTCCTTGATCTTTGCCTTGATTTTCTATTCATGTACTATTACTGTCTCAAATGTACCATTATATTTTAGTGCCTGTTGAATATTATTGAAAATAAATTAACTTTTCCCATAGCCAACCATTTCATAAATGCTAGATCAGTCACCCCTACTCTTATTTTATCCTATTCAATTTGAAATGAATCAATAGTTTTATAGTACATATTCTGTTATAGAGGAAATCGGGATATGGTGTACTAGGTTGGTACTCTGGAGAAGGAATTAAAATTCTTTTATCTTTTTTTCTATCATTTTCCTCAATAGTTCATTAAATTGCAAATATGTAGTCCCTCTTCTTCATTTCTACAATGATATTAGATGTAGTAAATTGTATTTTGAAATTGTCAGTACAAAGTAAAATAATAATACATTAATTTATGTCATTTACAGAAATTGGTGCTAAAAAATAGGCCCATTTTGGGACTCATGTTGCCCAGAATTAAAATCTTTAGAATGGGTAATGATAGACTATGTCCATACATCCCAAGACCCAGCGATCCTGACCAACATATACAGTCAATTTGAATTGTAAATAAATGGGTTCTAGGAATAAAAAATTGATATAATCCTTATTTTAGGAAATCAGATTCATCAAGTATCCCAACTTGATATCCCTAAAAGATTGCTTTGTATATGCCCTCAATGGTTAAGTCTTTAGTCAAAGATAGGCTTGAAAAAAGGAATCAAATCTATACTCAGGGGGAAGTAGGTGGTGAACATTTTCAATAGATATTTTTAACAGATCATTCATAGTCATAAAATTCTTACCTTTATTGCAAATTTATCTTTCTTGCATCTGTTGTCTCTGGCTGCGGTGGACACTATCAGCTCAGTGCAAACCTTTGCAAACCGATGAAAGCGGAGCAGAAGAACCGAGATCAAAGGTAAATAACCCTGCAAGATTGAGGGCACTCATCCCTCAGTCATCTTCCCTCTAACTACTTCCCTCACTCTCGTATCTAATTCAGCTGACAGTTTGTCACTCAGACTTTGAACTTATCCAACTTGAGTCTAGAATCTCCCCACATTTACACAGAAGAATGTTCCACTAGTTTCTGGAGCTACCACATCTAACCATAGAGATCTAACCTACAAACAGAACACTTGAAATAGAAGAAGTACCAGCCACTTCACCTTCTATCCTCTGCCTGAATACTCTATTTATTCCCTCTTTCCTTCTTTTCTAGATCAAATGCTTGATTTTTGTCATGTCCTTAGTTTTAACCTATAGTAAAGTTAGTATGTTTTCATAAAAATTAGCATCACCAGAAATATCTGTGTGCTCATTAATTTCCATTTATCAGACTCACTCCCCTCACTTTTCCATTTTGTTTTGTACCTTCAGGACTACCCTTTGTAGATTACATCAACAGATTACATTTATTTTAGACCTGTAATTTGTCCTGAGAGACAGTGAGGACTCTGAAGTCAGATTATCCATCTCCTGGCTATATCCCGGGTAGACAACAGCCGATGAGAATGTTCGCGTATCGAAAATCACGGCTTCTATCTCTTGTCATATGGTTCTCCTTTTTTGTCAATTTCCTAGTAATCATTCTTTCTTGTCAAGTCTACTTCTTGTAATGACTCCCCAGTGTTATTAATTCTAAAGTTATTAAGTAGGCTTTATTGGTTTTTCTTTTAAACTCTCTTTACTTATCTCATTTAGTTCAGGGAGTTATTCCCACATCCTCCTTCAATTTACTTTCCATTATGGTGTGGTAAGTAGGCTCTATGAAGGCATTTTGGGAAGGAAAAATATTAAGGTCATCTAGATTCAAAAGTGCTGCGTTCCTATCTCACCATAGCTAAGGAGCTCAGCCTGAGTCCTCTATAAATGCTGCTATCCTGAAAACGTCTGACTTAGCTAGGAAAAATTTTAATTAGCTTAAGTTAATGAGTATTTTATTTATTTTTGAATCATTTAATAATCTGAAATATTTGGTTTGAAATATCAAACCAAAGAATTTTTCTATGTATTACAACTTAATATCCAAAGGCAAAACTTTTCTAGTAACTATTAAAAATGTAAATTAATCCAGTTTCTTCTTGCATTATGGAAAGCAGTTAGTCCTTGCATATTATCACAAAAAGAAATCTTCAGATATAGTCACTTTTTGGTAAGTTCTATGTTACAGACATAAATTTTGATACATTTGATATGCCTGAAAAACAGATAAAATATTAATTTAAAGCCCATGACAAACCATTGCTTCAAACTCTGAGCAAATCACCTGGATAAGTACAATTCCTAGGACCTTAAAGGATTTAAAACAGTATTCCAGATATTTATTTAATTCATTTACGTTAAAAAGCCATTTTTGCTCATAGTGCATGTCCTCCTGAATTTAACTCATCATTGATTTCTTTATATAAAAATTTATTTTCCCAGAAAATATTTAATAATGTTTTAGATTAAATTTTTAGAAAACTTACACGATAAAAAGATTTAACTGTCATTTTTCAAAACTCAGTCATGTGATGATTATTTTATCATCATAAATATAAATTGTTAATATAATTTTTGAGGTAATAGTTTCAGTGCCATTTGTATTTGCCTATATTTTTAAATAATGCACATCATTTGAGCATGTTATTTCAAGTATTTTAAAAATATTTTTATCTTATGTATCATTTTATATAATATAATTATATAATATATAATATGAAGTGATATATTGTTTTCTTGGCTATTTAGAAGAAGTTCATTTCTTAATAATAATTTGTATTGATGTATGATTAGCTTGTCAAAAGCATAACTCCTCCCTGTCGAGAAGAACATTTTAAAATTATTATTTTTTATTGAAAAACTCCATTACAAGGCCGTTATTTGCACTTCCATCAAAAATTGGAAGACAGATATGTTTTCCTGCACTCTTTTTTTGGTACTGGAGATTGAACTCCAGTCCTCGTGCTTGTGAGGTAGGTGGCAGAACCACTGAGCGAAATCCCCAGCCTCTTCTTACACTCAACCATTTCTTAATCCTAAGAAATACATATTGGAGAGTTCATTTAGCAGGCATTGAGACAGAGGTAACATGTATATTTCTATTAATTCAATTATTGTATTTCTGTTGAAAGACTAGAAAAATATTGTGTTGCATATTCCAATTTTAAGAGTTATTTCTATTTAATTTACAATTTGAAAACATTAAATTCTTTGTCATTTTGTGTCTTGAGCTTTGAAAATGTGTCCCTTATTCTGAGTCTCCAAATTCTCTACCACCAGCATGAATTTATAATGTGCCAGTTATCATTCCAAAAATTAATTTGGGAGAAGTCAATTTTTATTTAGTTTGAATTAAGTTTATTGATTTTATATATATATATATATTCACACTCATCAATTGGCATCTGTACCTGTACATGATATATCTTAATTCTTATTTTTTGCTATTCCCTCCCTTTTCTTCAATCCTTCTTCCCCTCCTCATTTATCTATTTTATCTTTCTTTTTCCCCATTTTTCCTTTCTTCCCTTTGCCTCCTCCCTTCCTAGTCCCCTTTTCCAGTTGAACTTTTTCTTCCCACATTATGTATTTTACATTTTGGTCCTTTTTCACACTTTCAGTTTTTCACACCAGAGATATGATGTGACATTTACTCATGTGTATGCAATTAATTCCACATAAAAGTATGATCTCCAGGTGCATGCATTTAGCTATAAATGTCTCAAGTTTATCCTTCTTTATGGCTGAGTAGTATTAAATTTCCATAAGAAGTAAAGTTTTATCCTCATGTGTATTCATAATTCCCCTTTCTCAAGAAAAGAAAATTTTGAGTCTCCTGTTTTATGTAAAACATCGTGAAGTCTTTTCATCAATTTTAAAACTATAGAAAATTTCAGAAGAATCTTTCTGATATGCTGATGCAAAAAGTATATCATAGTTTAACTGTTGCCTCTCCTTTCATTTCCATGATAGTTTTGCTTCTAAAATGTGAAGTTTAAAAACATGGCTGCTTTTTACCTTTATAATCTTGAGATACTCAATGAAACTATTCGCAGACGATTTTCAGGTTCTGACCTTCTGAATGTGGATGTTCTTCTGCAAGTCAGCACATCTGAGCATGCTGTGAGGCTGTTTGGAACATGGGATGCACGACGCCCTTCTCTATTCACTCTGCTGCAGGTACAGTGCAAGGCATTGCTTTCTTTTTAAAAGGTAGAATAATAGGAAAACTGATGAGCTTTCTCACACAACAGAATAATTTCTAATGTCATACTTCCAATTTTCTTATGATTTTAAATTAATTTTACTGGTAAATGGAAAGAAAGTCATGGTTTTTTAAAGGCTCACGTTTTTAAATATGACTAATTTTCAGATATATGAGATTCAAATCAGGGTTCACTTAAAAAGAAGGAATTGCTTGCCTGCTCATACGAGAAGAGTAAATTGTAGAAGAATGTGTATTGTCATGACCTAGGGATGAAATATGATGTCCAGAGGTTTCTGTTTAACTTCCCCGTTCAATATTTAGTGGCACAGTGGGACGCTAAAGCCAAAAATCCAAGGAGCCACTCAGCAGTGCAAAGCACAATTTGGGCTAAGATTTGACTCTTTACAGTGATGAAATGAAATAAGTCTGGAAGCTCCTTTAAAAAATAGACATCTTGTAAAGAAATGGAAGGCAGTTTTAGTTGGGTCACAGCAAATGTGGGGGCAAAGAGGTTTCTTTTCCTTGGATTCTTTTGGTAGTGCTAGAGCTCTAACATTGCTACAACCAAAGCCTTTAAGATTATTCTTGGAAAAAAATAAAGTCCATTTCTTTCTTTTTTTTTTTTTTAAGATATAGAAGGAACAGAAAATGAATGGTAACTTCCAAATAGCAAGTATACGATTTTAAAGAAATAGGCCAAAATTTATGTCACAAATAGATTTACTTTCTGTGTTTTTTCTTGACAGAAGTTTACTTTTTTAGAAGTACAAATGTACATGCAGTTTTATGAGGGGACTTTCTGTATGTGTGTCACCCCTCATTGCATCCCCAGGACCCATAGAAAAGCCTGCTGTAAAGCACATTCTTTTGAGTTAGTAAATAAAACCTTGATGTGCATTTTGTCCAAATCCCTATAACTACCAGGTCTTTCTATCAGTTTGCCCATAAAATTATTACCTTGACATTCTCCGGTGTATAACCACGGAATGCAGGAAAAATGAGCTGATAGTTTGAATTCCATAATATGCCCTGCTACTGACCTCAAAGTGATATACCTATAAGTCTAAAGAATTTTGTTTCTTTTTAACTCATGGGCTTGTATCAGCAAGTTCAATTCCATCTTTCGGCCATGATTTCTTAAAGGACCAGTACTTTCAGTTTATATAATCCCTCATCTGTTGGGTTGAATTTCCGCTAGGCTGATTTTATGGGAAGTTACTATATCACATATTGCCTTCTTATGCAAGTTCTCCTTGCTGTTACTTCTTAGACTGTCTCTATTTTTTGATCTAGCGAGCACTGGAGTAGTCAGTGAAACTGCTTCATTTTGGATTTACACATCTACTGACATTTTCATACACATGATAAATAGCAACAAAGCAAAGCTCAAAATTTGGAACGAGTGCAAACTAGGAGTTTCCCTCACACGGGATTCTTGGTGGAAGCCGATGTTCTCATTTGACTCTGATCCAACCTGAATCTAGGGTACAGAAATGATGCCCCAGACCCTCCCCTTAGTCTCTTCTACTCATGGACCCTGGACATTATCTTCATTACCAGATCACCGAGTGGTTTGCTAGTGTTTTAAAACATTTACAATAAGTTGCCATAAACACAGCATCTTGAAGTAGCACACATTTAATCACTCAGAATTCTGAAGACAAGAAGAACTCCAAGTCATTTTCAGCAGGGCAACACTTTCTCTGAGCATTTTAGGGGAGTTCTCTTTTCCTCTCGTCTACCTCTGGTGGTTCCCGGCATTCCTTGGTTATAGCCGCTTCATTCCCATCTCTGCTTCATTATCCACATCACCATCTCCTCCACCTGTCCTCTTCTTCTATCTGGACACTTATCGTTGAGTTTAAGCATCACCAGAGTCCAAGATGGTCGCATCTCAAGGACATTGCCTTAATAAAATCCGCAGATTTTTTTCTTGCAAAGGTCATATTTTTAGGTCTGGACAACAGACAAATCTATGTTGAGGTCACAATTCAATCCTCCTCCACTAGACCCTTCTCTACAGTTGCTGTGTCTATGGATTTCTGTTCCCCTTAACCAACAGCACTGTACATTCCTCTCATAGTAGCCCTGCAGAAAAGTCTCACTAGAGGATTAAATTTGGTGTCTAAATGATAAGCAATTGAAAACTAGATCCTTTGAACTATAGAGACTTTGAGATCAGTGAAATTTAGCCCTCCTTTCTTGTAAGAAGGGCAGTGATGTTTCAAATCAGTCTATGCCTGAATAACTCATCTCACATGATGAAATAGTCAAAATAATCAAAATCTGGTGATATTTAACACATTCATATGTTGTGTAAATATTAAACAACTATAGCCAGCTAAATGCACAGATAAAATCCAAGTATAAACTTCCTATATTTAGGAGTTTTCCTCAAGTATAGAAGCAAAATATATTTACAAATTAAATAACAACAAAAGAGTCAGATAGAAATAATTCAAATTTTGCATTAATTGAATATAATACATGATTCTTTTCTGAAAGCAAGGCACCACTGAAAGCAAGGTGAGATTAATGAGGCTGCTGACTATGGTATAGAGTTTCTATCCTACTTTGAGCTCTGTGTTGTACAATTATCCTAGTATTTTCTCCCTTCAAATGACTATCTACATTTTTTCCTATACTCAGGAAAATTGGTATTAGTCTTCTCTTCATGCAAATATTATTTCTCCAAATTAGAATAATAAAAGCCAGATTTTGAGTAGCAATATAATAAAATGTTATAATTGTAGACATTGAAAGGTGTATAAGGCTATCAACTCTCATGTAATTAAGCACATCTTACAATTAGTTTTCATAGCAATCACATAAATACTTCTTAATTTCACATTTGGCAGAAAGGGTGTGCATGCTATTTCTCTTTGAGAGAAAAGAATCTGGAAATTTATATCAACACCAGGAGATTTCTTCAGTTCCCTTTTTCATTTAAAAGCCTTGTTTTAGTCTGGGGATTATTGATTTAAGTGATTTTCTCTCTGATTGAATTTCAAAACAAACCAAGTACTCTGTGTTGCTTATTGGAGTGAGAAAAACTGCATCTATTGTCATATCACTCAATTTTTCTCACTAACTCTAAGACTCATCTTGAGAGGGATAAGAGGCACCTTTTAAGGCATTTAACATTGTTTAAAATGAAAATGGGATCATGTTAATATGATACTCTTAACTACAGTATTATTATGCAAATATTTCAGTCCTGTTGTATATGGAAACCAAGATGAAGAATATGTGTATAATTTGTTTCTCACACATGAAGTGTTCCAGAAATATTGCAGTTCTACAAATTTCCAGAACAGTGCTGTAAAGAAAGCTTTGAGTTTCAAGAATTAAAAGTGTCATATTGTTATGGCCTGAATTGTGTCTTCCCCAAATTCATATGTTAAAGTACCTGCTTCCTTGTGACTGTATTGAGAGACAGGGCGTTTGTGTAGGTGATTAGGCATGGAGGTAACTGAGGTGGTAATATTAGGATCCTTGTCAGATGGAAATAATATCCTTAAGAGACACCAAAGGTCACTCTATTCCAAAAATGTAATGGAAAGGCTATGTAAGTGGTCACATTAAGAAGGTGGACACTTGTGCCAGGGATTTAGCTCAGTGGTTCTGCCACCTGCCTAGCAAGCTCAAGGTCCCAAGTTTGATTCCTAGTACCAAAAAAAAAAAAAAAGTGACCACTTAAAATCAGGAAGAGAGTCCACACAAGAAAATAAGTAATAACTTTCCTGGTATTTTGATCCTGAACTTTTAGTTTCCACCATGGTGAGTAAATGCATGTTTGCTGTGTAAGATACCCACTTTGGGGTGTTTTGTTATATCAGCCCAAGTTGACGAATATGCATAGCAAAGTTTGGCCCATATTACCTCAGATAATTATGTACCAGAAGCTATTAGCATAATGTCAAAGTCTGACAGGAGTGCTTGTAGGTATGACTTTGCTAAGACATAGGCAAAGCATTCCATTTTGCAGTGAGGAGAATGATTTTGAGTTTAATCCAGTTTTTCAAGGACAAAACTTGGCATCACAAAAACTCCCATCACCATTTGCTCTAATTCATCTTCCTGACAGCTGAAGCCAAGGTAAGACTGAGACTAAATATTAAACCAAGAAGGAATTAACTGTTTCTTCCAAGGAGTTTCTTTTTCTTGCCCATTGTTAAGATATTATGGAACTTGTAGCTTTGTCATCCTGGTTTTCTCACCAATTGGGATATTTTATTTTCTCTCATCATCAAGTATTCTACTGTGGTACCAGTGGTAAAAAGGCCAAAACAACAACAATAAATCCAATTTAGAGTTTCTGCAAAAAGTGAAGCACAACTGTGATGTCTTGAAAATTAATACAAACATTTTTTATATTAGAATTAGTACACATATTATTCATTCCTTATGTATTCTTAAAAATTATGTATTACACATTCTTAAAAATAATTTTTAAGAACATACCAAGATAGCTTTAATTGCAGATATTGAAAGCAAGTATTTGTGAATTTCATAAATTATTTCAAACTCAAATCAGTTAACCATCAGGTGGGTTTTGTCTTTGTTATTTATCTCACTTACACTACTATTTTGGATTTGCAAAGTACTTCTATGCTTATTAGTTAACCCTTGTAATTTTGCTCATGAAGTAGCTACGTGGCAGGCATTAAGTGTGACATACACTGGCGTAGTCCTTTGAGAAATGCCATCAGAGAAACACACAGAGGTTAAATGAGTACTACATGACTGCCCTTTAAGGCTGAAGAATAAAATCTTGCTCTCAATTTCTTATCCTCCAAACCATAGTGATATTCAGGGTAAAATCAAATACAAGTTCATTCACAAAAATCTAATATGTACTTCTCTTTAAAAACGAAAGCTCTCAAATGCCTTTGTTAGGATACTGAAAATCTATCTATTGGGGAAGTATATTAGATATATATTTCTTTGTCACTTCCCCATTTAAGATGGGATGATCTTAAAAGGCTATGACATAAATTGTTGTGGAAAAGATCGATTAGTTTAAAAGCTTTTTCCTTTTAACAGATCAGATAGTCATTATATTTCACCCTTTGTATGTGATTTTCATTGAGCCTTTTTAATCATTTATTCATTTGAAAAAATTTCGCCAAAACCAGGAGGCTCTAAAAATCTATTTATCAATTCTGACTTTCCTTTACAATCACTGAGTTTGAACTTCTGGAAATTGGAGACATCTTCCTGACTCTAAAATCCATATCTTCAGAAACAATTTTTTAAGAGCTCTTCAATTTTCTTCATGGATTGGACGCACTATGTCATTTATAATCCCTTATCTCATTTAAGAACGTCATCAAGGATGTTCAGGAGACATCAAAGATGTATTTATTTTAACTAGAGAGTAAAAAGAAAAGATATTTCAGTTTGATGTGGAAAGAATCCTAATTGATACATTTTTTGGGTGATTGAATATTTTAATTTGATTTCCCACATTTTATTCCTTTTATTATTTTATACCTGCATGGAAACTTTGGTTGGAAAAGGATACAGAGGCATAATGGATTCAGAGTAAAAATCATTTTATTTCATTGCCTTTTTGTAATATAAAAGACAAACTTGTGGGGAATACATTTAAAACTGTTTGGATAAAATTAAATTCACATATATGAATTATTTAAGTCACTTAACCCCAAACATGAGAAAACATGTGAAATATAAAGATTCATGAAATGGCAAATGATATTTGCAATAGACATTTGTTAAAGTACTCTTGCATTCAATATTTAATATGACCTTATGTTATATTTAAGAAACATTTATCGCAAATTATTATTTCTTATTTGTCAGGAAAAAATAAAGCACAAAGAATCTAAAACTTATTGAAGTGATGTGAATATCTTGTAAGCCTTAGATCTCGAACATGAAAATTTTGAAACAAAATCCAGAGAATTTTTTATATTTTCCCCTCATTGTTTTACATTGTGGTTCTAGCATTCAAGCATACTCACAAGTACATCTTAGAGAATGTGCAGTATCTCTGTTTGCTACAAAAAATAAATATGAAAGTCATGGTTGAGACAATAATATTGATGAAATAATGACTCATGAAGAGAACTGATCTAGGGACAAGATATATATTTCTCATGTTAATGTACAAGGATAGAACAAAATATATATCACAAAGATTTATTAAGTATCTTATCCTCTTATCTTCAAATAAGTACTGAGGTAGAATCCAAATTAATATTAAACAAAAAATTCTTCATATGATCAGTATATTAGAGCTAAATATTACTTTGAAAAGCCCAAAAGAATACTTACTTGAGTATAAATTTATTATGTGTCTTCATATCCATTTAGTATCTTGTCATACATTCTAAATTTTTTCACTTTACATATACTCTTAATGGGCCATTGATGATAGTTAATATTTTGGAGATGATCACACCCCCTTCACAGATGCTATTCACTTTATATATTAAGGTCTTATGGTACTCAAATCTCCAGCAAATATTTGTTGTTAATAGAATCAACCCCGATCCTTTTACTTACTCTGACATTCAAGCCCCATTAAGAGTAGTAATTTAAAAGAAAATGGATACATATTGAGGCCATACTCAAGTGAAATAAGTAGGACACACACGTGTAAATACTGAATAGTTTCTCTGGTATGAAAAACTAAAAGTGTAAATAAGGTTAAAATTGTATAATTGATAGTGTGAAATAGGAAGAAAAAGGGTAAAGGAGTAAGAAAAGTGGGAGAGGTGGGGGAAGGAAAGAAGAGAAAAGAGAAACTATGAGCAAAGGAAAAAATGGAAAGAAAGTATTTGTAAACAGGGAAGGGTGGAGGGGGTCAAGGGAGGGCAGGGGTACAGGGGAAAAAAATAACCAAGATGTATCATGTAAAAGTACAAGATTCCAGTGATGAATGCAACTGTACTGTATACCTGAAAAGTACCAATAAACAATGAAAACAAAAAGAGTGGTCTCAGTTTACTTCTCCTTCCCCTAAGTACTCATGTACATAATTTAAAAATTTTTATTAACCCTATGTATTGATCCTTCTTCAAAATTTCTTTGTGCTCACTTAGATGATCACTCTGATTTTTTTTTTGTCTTTCCAAACCCCAGCAATACATTTTTATTCATTTCAACAGTTCCTCTCAAAATCTGGCTTTAATACATGTAATGTTAATTTGAAATGTAAAATGCACCACTATTTTTGCAGCATATTAAATATTTTTAACTCTGCACGATTTCACTTTCATACTTCTATTTTTTAAGGGAATCAATAGTATCAAGCATAATATTGATAAACAATCATTAAATGTTATGGTCATCACCAGTTAAGAACTACAAAAAATTTGTCTTTCTTGGAACAACAACCCAGAAGTGCTCCTCTTATCTCAAGTTCGGAATTAACTATATTGAGGTTTAGAAAGTTTAAATTACTGGTTAGTTTACTGATCACGGTGGTTTGATAATTGGCAAATGAGAATTTGAAAGAAGGCATCTTGAGCAGTGTGAACTAAACAGCTCTGTTATACTAAACTCTTGCCCCATGATGTTTCTGGCCTGGTGCTTCCTGATCATGGACTGGGTCCTCTGAAACCATGAGCCAAATAAACCTGTCCTGCTTTAAGTTTTGAATGGCAGCTCATTGTTCTAACAAAGAAAGTAATGGTAGATACGTGAATTAAATTATTTTCAGTACTTAAGGAAACTATGTTCTAGACTGACTCCTGGAGCAAAAAGTGAGCAAAGGCAAAAAGCTTCTGTGCACTCCAAATAAAGTCTGCAATTTAGTTAAATATAATATAATTAAGGTTAATTTTTCTGACTTGACAAGTGCACCATTGTTATAAAAGATATTGGCATTAGGAGGACCCTGGTATATAGGAAGTCTCTCTTATCTTTGCAAACTTTCTGTAAAACTAAATTTATTATAAAATTATATAAAGTTTTTAAAAGTTATGAATATGCTTCTGTTGATAATTATTGCTCTACTCATATTTTTACACATGATTTTATCCTTTCATATCCTCAGAATATTGTGTTTACCTCTTTAATGGAGTTTGTCTCATGTTGTGTGTGTGTGTGTGTGTGTGTGCGCGTGTGTGTGTGTGAGAGAGACCACCTAACAGAAAGAACATTATTTTGCTTTATGATATTATCAGTGTCATACTGCATGATTTCTTCAAAAGTTTTGCTTCTCTCCTATAAAATGAGACCAATAGTAAAATTTATTTGATTAATTTTAGTTTAAGATTAGTGATTGTGTGGTGACCTTTGATGTTTTAATAGATTTTAATGTGTCTAATTATCTGCTTTCTTTTTCATCAAGGATGTATAGCAACACAGCTAGTAAGATTTACAGCAATAAGATTTATGGCAGATCTACAGCTGTACACTGTCATCATTAAGTAAAAATGCTAAATCTTGTGATTGCAAAACAATAGCACCTGCCACTGTTCTAATATTTTTGTCAAATGATACTGGTTTTAGACATTTAGAATTAGAGAATGAGTCCATGATTACCCACTATCCTCACCCAAGAAATATAGAAATATAGGGGTTCTTGAATTGTTATGGTGATTCTTGTGTTTTCTTTTGTTTGGGTTTTTTTGTTGTTGTTGTTGTTGTTGCTGCTGTTGTTTTTGTAATGCTATGGGTAGAATCTATGGTCCTGAACACGATAGGCAGGTAATACACCAATGAAGGAAAACTTGAGGCAAGGATTTTATTTTCAGAAAATTATAATGGGACAATTCTTTCCAAATATAAAGCCACATTCTGGTATATCGTATTTTGCTTTATATTTCATGATTCATTGACTATTACTCTAAAGACTTTTCAAAACCAACTTTGCTTTTTGACCTGAATAAGAAGATGATTTGTAAAAATAACGATGATGTTGTTCACATTGATGAAAATAAACCCAAATCCTCATTAAAGTGTCAGAGTTTCCCAGAAAACTAAATAATCATATCTCATGCCTGTCATGCATGGCTCCATTGCCATGGGTAAAATGAGTGGCAGCAGTTGCTGCGAAATCCATCCCTCCTAATGCAACTGCTTATCTTCTCTTAAGCTTGAAGGTAGCTTTTTAAATTAACCCCCCAGCGTTAGTGTGCCCAGTCTCATTGGAAGCGCAATAAATCAGCGCCAGCTGAATTAGAATTCTTTGCCCTTGATACCTCAAGAGTACTGCTGAGCCCAGTGAGTTAAGGGGATATTGCAAGGCACACTAGAATGTCATGATTTCTGAACAATTTCATACTTATGAAGAGAGTGACAGGGCACTTTAAGTTATCAACCAGGAAAGATTTCTCCACTCTTGCCTTGAAAATGGGAATGAATGTATAAATCTACACAATTGTGCTTCCCTTGCCATCTATCTTGTCAAAATGAAATTCAACAAGGGAATTAAGTCAAATGTGTTTCAGCAGATTAGAGGAAAAAAATGTATATTTTTCCTCTTGAGTCACACAGAACGACAATCACTTCCTGCTGTGCTAATTCTTCATGGGCTAGTGGTTCTGAAGGTGAAACTCTGAAGATCATGTGAATGAGAAGCACATATTACATAGGGTGAACTACACATCAGTAAAAATAATACGTGGACAAAATAACACATCTTAAAATATTGCATTTAGTGCACATCTTAATATATTGCATATTTTATTTCCCAGAGACTATACTGTTCTCTTGAATTCTGTTAGAAATAATTTAAAAAAGAATCTATGAAACTATATGTAGAATATTTTTCTAGTGAATATCATGAATATTGTCCAGTTATTTCTGAGTCTTTGAATCTGTGTCTTCGATTATTTGATCTCAATTCTCTAGCTCCGTGTGTGTGTGTGTGTGTGTGTGTGTGTGTGTGTATACTGATGCATGTGCATTGGGGCAAAATCTTGGGGGTCGTTTGCAGGAGGGCTGAAAGAATAAAAGAGGCAAATGGCAGACAGAACTTGAACTATTTGAAGAATGTATTTTGGACAATGTCAAAAGCGAGGTCTGATTCACTATAAAAACCACTCATTCATCACCCTGCCTAATGTTTGTTTTCTCCACGAACACTATTATTCCCTTTAGTACACCTCTACCACCATGATAACTTACTCTCTTCTATACAGATCCATATCCTTTTTCAAAGAAATGACATGCTGCCCTCACTTATGAGCCCTGATGTAATTTTTTTCTAAAGAAGACATTGGCATAGTCACAGCAAAGAATAGATAATTCTTAGTTATATTTTGCTCTGTGAGCTCACTTTTGAAATACATCAAAGCGACCTACATTGAACATCCAAAATCTGCCTCTGCCCGTGGAATTTGACAGCCAGTCAGGTTGTCTAGGAAAATCTCATTACCTCAGAAGTCTCTGTCCAAGCAACTATTAGCAGAGAGAAAACAAGAAGAAGAGTAACCCACTGACTGGCTGCAAATTGACACAGATTAACTGTTCTTTGTCCAAAAGCTCTGTGGAATATTGGAGAACTGCAGAAAGTCACTTTCAGACACAACACTGAGAAGAGAAGTGAACAATGATACATAGGAATCCACAAATTGCAACAAGTGCCATACAAGTGGAGCAATCGCAGACAAAGTTAATTTGCCCCAAAACTATATGCCCAGGAACAGTTTTAGCTAAGCAGCAGCACTTCCCGTAGCTGACAATTTACTTAATTGGGAAGACCACCGAGCCATTTGATTGTAATGGGCAGAATTCTATGAGATTGTGGAGCGATAGCCATAACCACAGGTTTATCTTTTCTCCTCGTATTCAGTTGGGGATATTAATTGAATTCATCTACAAAGCACTGGATTTTATTGTGGACAGAATTGGTTTCTTTCCAGGAATCAATTCCCATTTTAAATAGAGGCCTAAAATGTCTGGGCTTTAGCCAGATGTTTCTAAGAAGAGGGTGATTGAAATAGTTGCTAATTCCATGGTGAATATTTTCCTTGCCACTTTCATATTCCAATTTCAAAATCAAGAGGAACCATGCTTCCAGTTTACACATTCATTTCAATAGATGTTAGTTTAAAATAATTCTTATATGTACAGCGATACATAGGGGCATAAGTTTTATTAGAGTATATACACAATATTGAGGTAAAATAATATTTATCTGTTGAAAGAAAATTTGAATACTCCTAGAATTATTACCAATCTACTTGAATCAAGTTTTTATTGAAAAATTGTAGTCATTGATAGCAATGTTAGATTTTTTACTGCAATTCATATATTTTCATGTCTTTACTTATAATTATACTTTAATGGGTAAGTTTGTGATGCCAACTGAGAATATCTACATTATTGAAGATTAAGTCAAATTAAATGAGGATTTTCCCAGTGGGAACTCAACTCATTGGTAATTCACACTTATCAACAACACATCAACAAATAGAACATAAAATGAGTGACATAAAACTTTTTATTAGGTTATGAGTTGGTGAAAAGTTTTCTTGTCTAGTCACTTTTATTTTCATGGTTATACAAGAATTGCAGAGTTATGATCTTTTTATTAGAGACTGCTAAATCCAAACACCAAAATACAAGTATCTAATGCAACTCTATCTGACGTATATATTTTTAGTACATTTACTATGTAAATTTTAGTCTTTGTGTATTATTCAATCAACCTATCCAGGCAAAGTAGGTAAGCCAGGACATACGATTTTCCTTTGTAATCTCAGGCCATAATAAAGTGCTAAAGCACTTTATATGAGAAATCTAGAAATCAATTAGGCCTCAAGAAGGAGAAATTTAACTAGGGTGGCCAAACTACAAGAAAAATATGGTGTCCATACTCTCAATGATGAAACTGGAAGTCAGAGAAATATTCGATGAAACAGCCACTGAGGCAGGCAGGAAGGAAAGCTACAGAGCCTTGAATAAAAATTAGTGATGATGATGACAACACTGAGTTCATTACCAAGAAAAGTTTCACCAGCAAATTAATCATATTAGACTTCTAGATAAAAAAATATATTTGAATAAAAGATGAGAAGTTACATAATTTACTGTAGTATATATAGGGTGACCAACTGTCCCAGTTTACCTGGGACTAAGAAGGTTGCCAAGAAATGAGTCTCAGTGCTAAAATGAGGAAAGTATTAAGAAAATAAGGATGGACTTCTTACCCTACTGGTCTCCTTCCCATGAAAATAGTTAATTTTTGAAGGCTACAGAATCAACATGGGAAACAATGTAGAGTGAGTCTCTATTTTGTACAGAAAATGATCCCACTCTGCAGCTTAAAATGGGTCAGTATTTTAGGGGTGTCCACACGTGTTCTGGGTGTCAAACTAGTGCAAAAGAGAGGCCGGTATGCACTGACTCATCTGACTTTTCCTGTGATCATCATTTTTAAAAGTATGAATAATTGGGCTGTAGCTCAGTGGTAGAGTACTTCCCTAGCATGTAGAAGGCCCTTGGTTTAATTACCAGTAATACCCAAAAAAAGTATGCAAAATTACTCATGTGCAGGTGTTAAAATTATATTGCTTTACATTTCATTTTATTTCACCAAAGAAAAAGTTTTCAAAAGTTTTTGACCATAACACATAGTGAGAAATACATTTTGCCATGGTTTTTCATACTTACATTATATATAACTATTACAATGTTTTATCCTGAATTTTGCACTTATTGCTAGCCTTTACCAATGGCATGTGTAGGGCCCTTACATACTCCCTAGTTCCAAACTCAGAGGCTTTTACTTCTGCAACCTTTCTGTCACACTCAGTACTTATCCTATGGCCCATTGGTGTGATCCTGAAACTACAGTGAGTATAAAAATCTTCAGAGAGTTTGTTATACTTACAACCATCCTAGTGCATGCTAAAGATCTCAATTCTGAGCTTGCTTTGGAGCAAGAATCTACAACTTGCTTTTAAGAAATAATGTGAAGCACTACCTTCAGAGATAGTCCTGCACTCTTCTGCAGCCTACTCATTCTCACTGACACTTTTCTGTGATTTATGTATTTATTCAGTTAGTATACACCGAAAACATGAGAGATCTGGAGGCACAGGTCTCACACTTCTGAAACTCATTTGAAAGAAATGCAAAACTGTGAGCATAATATAATCATTCTATGAACAAAACTCATAATAGAACTAGTTGAGAATAGAATTGTTCTCTTCAAACACTAGAAACACTAGAGAAATGTGTGCCAAAAGGTGATACTACACTTCTTTTGCAGTTATTAGGATCCTTGTGGTGTGAAGCAGGGTGAAATGAAGGCTGAGGTGACCTGAAGAGGTTGTCGAAACAACTCAGGAAAGAGATAATGAATTAATATTATAATGAGTAAGGTTAATGATGGTAGTAGGTGATCGGGATAAACAAGCAGTAGGAAGCGTAAATTCTCGCGGTTTAATAGGGACAGCAGACAAACAGATGGTCATCCTGATGCAGTGTAGCATGTGCTGTGCTAATGGTATTCATAATCTGTAACGATTGCAAAAGGCAGGGACCCACACAAAAATACCGTGGCATGTATTACAATTCTGTATTTCAGGAAGAGTCAGAGGGTCTTTGGATGAACTTTCGATCCCCAAATAAGGGTGGCTGACAAATAAGATGAACTCATTCTCTTACAATTCCTCCAACAAATTCAAGCGTATAACAATACATAACAGTGCAAGATAATAGAGACAAAGAAAATGAACCTTTTTTATCATGTCCTCAGCAGCAAAGCCCATAGGATCTAAATGCTGATTTATAAAAGGCAAGGTGCTACAGTATTTTCCTCTCAATTTCACATAATCTTCTTAAATAGTCTCTACATAACAGAATCATTTGTTGAAAATCCTCAGGACCTTCTCTAAGACAGTCTGCAGATTGATGACTCTACTCCCGCCGACATTCCAGTTCAATTAGTTGGAGGTCAGAGAGACATCTGCTCCATATTTTAGCAATGAGTATTAAGGACTTCATTGAAATTAGAGTTCCCTAATTTTAGACCTTAGCACACACAAAACAAATTCTCCTCTCGCTTATTTAAAAGAAAGAAAATTTGGTTAACATTTTCTACCAATTTCACTTTAAACACTTTAAAAAGATTCTCCCCTTAATATTTATTGCCTCGTTTTGTTAGTTTTAGTTTCCCTCCCTGTTTACCTTCTTTATATACGGCTTGACTCAGGACCAAATGCAGTGGAGGGTCTCATTAAATGCTGAGCAGCCAGTTTTGACAAACTCTACTTTCACACAAGTTACACAAGAGAAATACATAATATAATTTTTATGGTTGACTGCCTTGAGAAAATTTAGCACACCAGAAGCATAATTCATTCAAGGAAAAAAAATCTCTTTAGCTGAGTTATTACCTGAGTGCAGCTCTGCTGCTGGAAATAAAGTTTGGGAGCTTCTGCATACATAAGGAGTACAAATGGATTTGGGTCATCAATAACGTGACCAAGTTCAAAATCAGAGTGTTAAGGGATTTCCCCGTAGCAAGTAATAATAATACTCATTGTGCTTGTGTCTCTGATGTGACAGACTCCAAGTCCTGCAGTTCACTTTGCTTCTTTGTTGTAATTTTAACAGCCCTGCCATGGGAGCATTACTATCCCCACTTGCAGATGAGAAAGCAGAGGGCTAGAAGGGTTAAACAACTGCTGTAAGGTCACTCTGCTAATAAATAGTGAACCCAAGGCTGTTCAATGTCATCATCAAGAGTTATGCTTTGGCTTCCAAAGAAGTCTGATGCCTCATCCTAGAGAGTGGAGGCTCTTCACTGGGTGTGCATAAAGCATATATTTGACGTTCTGATCATTGTTTGACAGTGTGAGCTAGAGAGAATGCTAAAAAGATAGCAAGAAGTAATCTGAACTAAAGAAAAGCAATCAAAAGGTTTTGGTCTCAGAAATATCATGCGATGAGTCTTTTAATAGAGCAGTACATGATGTAGGAAATGAGAGCCAGAGCTGATTCTGCTGCTAATACTAAAGCACAGGAGAATGTTTATCCCCTGCCAAATCATTTGTTTGCTGTTTGCACAATCTAATTGTATCACACTACACAATGTGAAATGCTAAGTAAAATGTTTCTTTGCCATATCTGTCTATATATAGACAAAGCTTTGATTTCCTAAATCCAATATTTTCATATATTTAATGTAGTTTTAAATACAGAATCAAAATGAAATGGCATTTTAAGGAAGTAATTTAGAAAGCAAATGAGAAGTGATGAACTTACAACTTGGGATATATAATACTTCTCTCTCTCCTGATATCTGGGCTTTCCTTTCTTCCTGTATGACCACTAGTTCATGTGTTTCACTTGTGTTAGGGCACTTCATTGATAGAAACAAACTCTAGTTACTTTTTCTTGAGACTAAAGAAAAGAAGATCGCTAGATACCGAAGAAGAGTGGACCCAATAAATTAAAAGACACCAGGCTCTTGAGTTACTGCTGTTCTCACATCTTCCTAGTCTCCACTGATCTCTATAGTCCTTGGTTTGTATTTCTCTGTGCAGCCCACCTAGGGGCCAGGAATTTGTCTCAGTGGTCCTGCTGCCTGCCTGGCAAGCACAAGGGCCTGAGTTCGATTGCAGGTACCAAAAAAATAAAATAAAATTTTAAAAAAATTAAAAAATTCATCCCACCTAGCAGACTGAGGATGGTCACTTAATGACCTGCAAGTTAATTGTCATGAATATAAAATATGAAAGGAAAGACATGTCTAATTTCAATGCTATGGAAAAAGAATAATTCTATCATTTTATTAAAATCTCTGTTCTTGGTCCACATAATATGATCAGTTGCCCATAAAAACGCAAACACTGTTTTTGTTCACCTAATTGCAAATCTCAGGCTAATCAGTGATTATCTTGAGCAGAACAAATATTCCACAAATGATTCATTACATCTTATTTCTGCCGATATATTCTAGTTATGGCCTCTTTGCCTAAATTAGTATCTTCTTTTCAAAATTCTGCCAAAATATCTTTGAAATAAACTTGATCTATTGTATTTGCCTGCCCCCAGGAAGAATTTTTACACAGTTGATGGAATCGCTTTGGCTTTTTCACTTATCTGGCCACTGTGGATCACACCATGACCATTATGTCATGGTAATTGCTGCCAATTAGAAATGATTAAATTAGCCACTCTGTAGTCTTTCTTGGATTAGAGAAATTGTGCTTTTCCTAAAATCACTTTTCCCACTGTACTATTTCCAATCCATACAACTTTTAATTAAGAAATGTAAATATCATTTAATTCTCAATTTTGATATTTATATAATTTTCATTCACATTAACCACAGTAATTAATGATGTTCCTTTTTATCCTTTAAATTCATTATAATATGACAATAGTCAAATTATTTTGCCTAAATACTTGTAAACAAATAGGAATCTATAATAATTGTCATTTAATGGCAATGATCATGATGAAGAGGATAAGGAACAAAACTAAATAACACTAATCACTGAATTGATATGATCAGTAACTAGAATAAGCATATGCATCCACATTGCAAGAATGGTATCCCTACAGAGTAGGAATCTGTTTCCTATGGCCTAAAATTCTTAAATAATTTCAAAAACAGCTAAAATTTTGAGTGAATTATCATCCAAATGCAATTGTTCCCTGATATAGTAGATTCAATAAAGCAATCTAACAGTAAACATTGGCCAACTGTTTTCATTTTAGGAAACAAATGATTTTATTCCATGTTGCAAATTAGCAATGTGTAGCATCTACTAGAAAAATATTCTACAAAATGCTGATCTTGATTAGAAGATACTGTGGCAAGAAATGCTGTGACTAACAAATCACATATGAGTAAGTTGAAGACATATTACTTAAAAGGGTATAAAATCAAGTATACATAAGGACAACTTACAAGAAAAAAATCATGTGAAGAACTTTTATCATCAACTATATGAAATTATGGAAAATCTATATGTATAGCTGTCTATTGGAACATAAGTACATCTACAGTGAAAGAGACAGAGATGTGTGCACATATTTCTAGGGTTGTGATTTGGTTTTGGAATCTTCGCCCAAAACTCTCATGCCCCAGAGCTAAGGCTTTTGGAAGGTGTGTGAATCATGTGGTTGTTGACCACTTGTGGTCAGGGCCAAATGTGCTGTGGGGACTCGGAGCCTGTGTGGAACACAGGGCAGCCAGGGCATGACCTGGAAGACTGCACCACCTTCCGTAGCTCCTCCCTTTCCTTCTCTACTTCCTGGCCCACATGGCCTGAGCAGCTTTTCTCCACAGTAGGCCCTTCTACCATTCCTTTTCAGACTTGGAGCCAGGCAACTAGGGATTGAAACCTCTAAAATCTGAAAGCCAAAATACCCTTTCTTCCTTTAAGTTGTGGGTGTAGGGTATTGTGTCTGTTATGAGAAAGTAATCAAGATACTACCCATACTCATAAATCTAATGACATATATATGTGTCAGTGAACACAATAGAAGGCAAGACATAGGTAGGGAAGCTCTGACTATGCCATCAGTGTAACTCTGAGATGCAGGCTATACACACACACACACACACACACACACACACACACACACACACACACACATATATCTTCCCGTATGTGCTCATGAATTCTTATTATAAATATGAGCCACAATTAGGAGATCACATCTCACAAACTCAATTCCTGCTTGAAAACAATTATGAACAGCCTTTAGATACTCCTGGAAACCTAAAGCTTGGGATGTATTGAAAACTGGAAACCAGGAGAATAGTTCGTCTGTGTACACAGATGAATGCAACAACCCCACAATCCCGAGGAGACCTTGATTTTAGATTGCACTTTTTAAAATGTTGGGTTTTTGTGATTAATTGTATGTTCAGGTAAATGCCATTAAAAGTTTTATGTAGAGGATCTAATCTGCAAATTCAGAGAAGATATTGACATTCTCGATATATTTAGACAATTATTTAAACAAAGACAATATTAGAAAATGAGTTCATAGACAGTTGGATAGGTATAAGTATAAAATGATAATCATGAAAATCAGAAGAAGATAAAAATAAGAACCAAGACATGTTATGTAAAGGTACATATTCCCAACAATGAATTTCAGCATATTGCAGCATATAAACAATAAAAATGAAAAAAAAAGGAGATAGGTGCAGAAAATGGATAAAATCTAGCTATAGCTTAAGAAAAGAGAAATTGTCTTAAAGGATTTGGTATACCATGGCAGGGAGAGGGAAATTATATTGAAATTTGGCCCTTGGGCTTATTAGCTGTGAAACAAGAGGCAGGTTACATAACCTTGTTATTCATCAATTATGTGAAGAGTCTTAGTATATTAAAACAGTGATGACTGGTGATCATATTTATTTAATGTTAGGCCCTGAATTAAGTGATTTTTGAGATAGGTCTGGCAAGCTGGGACACTGGTCAGAATTGGGCAGTTTATGGCATACTGGCTTTGGTTTAATGACTACCAAGGTGATTTCTCACCTTAATGAACAATTGTTTCATCTTATTGGGTTAACTATTGCAGCTATGGATACTTTTTGTTGTTCTCGCAGAATTATTTAACACCAAATGGGAAACTATGTGTATTCCACACTTAATTAACATGGGTAAAGATAACAATTCAAAAATCCCTGTGAGATATTAATATTCAAAATTTGTGAATGAGAAATTGGAACTCATATGGATTCCAGAGAATTATTGAAAGCATAGATATTTCTGTTTTGGAACAAATTATTTAGTAAGTTAAAATAATTATGAGTTTATATAATAAAACAGTGATTATTTTTCTGTCTTTTTCAATTCCCGTTTTGGATATAGCTTACATTTTTTATTAGAATATGCTTCACATTCAGAAGTGAACTCTTCCATCCAAGTAGTGGCACAAGAAAGCCATTAAAGAAAGGCTCCCATTTCAACCATGCATATACCAACAAAAAACATCAATTCAATTTTCATGATATGTTGAATAGTTCTGCAGCTTTGGTGTTGATTGCCAACCAAAGTTCATATAACATATCCTCATCAATACTCCTTTGAAAAATATATTGAACAAAAGTATTATGTCCTTATTATCATAATAGTTACATTCTACAACCTGTATTGTACATCATACCTTAATATTGTCTACTATTTTATCAATGCATCTAGATGTGATGCTAACTGGAGGGACATGTACTACAACTGCAGCCTCTCCTAAAAGTTCATGACAAATGTCCTTAGAAGCAGGCTATATCTGTGGTACCTCGCACCATTTTTTTTAATTAAGATCTTAATCATCATCTGGAAAGAGAACATTCTAGAGTAACATAAGTTTATCTGAAAATTTCCAGTTTATTGTTGTTGTTTTTTATTTTGTATAAATAAGTGCAGGCTGCAGGCTATATCTGTGGTACCTCGCACCATTTTTTTTAATTAAGATCTTAATCATCATCTGGAAAGAGAACATTCTAGAGTAACATAAGTTTATCTGAAAATTTCCAGTTTATTGTTGTTGTTTTTTATTTTGTATAAATAAGGCAGAGTTACAAAAGAAAGGACATATGGAGATACCTCAAAGAGCTGGGACTAGAGATTCCATTTGACCCATCCATCCCTCTTCTGGGTATCAATCCAAAAGAATTAAAAGAATCATACCACAGAGATATATGCACACCAATGTTTATAGCGGCACAGTTTGTAATAGCTAAAACTTGGAAACAGCCCATTTGCCCATCTGTTGGAAACTGGATAAAGAAGATGTGTTTTTTCTATAAAATGGAATATTTCTCAGCCATAAGGAATGAGAAATTAGAGTCATCCATAGGAAAATTGATACATATTGAGGATATACTCTTAAGTGAAATACATAAGCCACACATGTATAAATACTGAATAGTCTCTCTGGTGTGAAACACTATAATAGTACACAAGATTCTAATGAGATAATTAATAATGTGAAATAGGAAGAAAAGGGCTAAAGGTGTAGGGAAAGTGGGAAGGGTGGGGGAAAGGTAATAAGGGAGAGGGAAAAAATATGAGAAAATGAGAAAACGGAAATAAAGTGTTTGTAAATGGGGAGGGGAGTAGGTGGTGAAGAGAGGGCATGGACAAGGGGAAAAATGAGAATCAAGACCTGTCATGTAAAGGTACAGCATCCCAATAATGAATGTAACTGTACTGTATACCTAAAATGTATCAATAAACTCAATAAAAATTTTAAATTTTTTTTTAAAAAGAAGCAGGCTACATCAACTCGTCACAATAGTAAATGGCTTCTTTGCTTTAACAATGTCGCTAAATACTAAGACACATTTGATGAAGTTGTGGCCTTTGGTACTTGCTTCTGTACTTTGTATTCGAAATTTCCCATTTAAAAAAATACAGAGGCTTGTCTATTTACTTTTTATTTATTTATTTATTTATTTATTTATTTATTTATTTATTTATTTATTTATCGGTCCTTGCACTTGTGAGACAGGCGGCAGAACCACTGAGCTAAATCCCTGGCCGAGGCTTGCCTTTTTACTGCAGGGTACTTGTCCATGTGGCAAAATAATTTTGAAGATTTTACAGCTTCATTGGATAGCCAGTTGCCACGTGTTATGCAAAAGAATCTTGGAGAATGTGAATCACATGTTACAATGAACACATAATTGGGATTACTGGCATTTTTTTTTAAATGCGGCTTTCTTTTCTTTGGCAGTACCAGAATATTCATTATTTCATGGTTCGCTTCTCCAAAAGCTCTCCAGTGATGTTATGTTTTGATCATTTTGGCTAGATTTAGCTTGTGGGCTTACCAAGACTGTGATTGAGATAATCATGCAATGTGGAAAGAGATAAAGATGGAAATATCAAATAAAATAAAGGGCCAGCCGTGTAACAACTTAAGTAAGTGACAGATTCTGACATAAAGCCTTGCAGCAAATGCAGCAGCACAATTGAAGTATGTCAGCTTGCTTTGTAATAAAAAACATGCTACCCAGGGCAGCTTAATTTTTCACTTGCCACTCACTGGTTGAGTTTCAATAAGGCTGCAAGCAATTGTGTTATTACGGTTTCTGTACAGTCAGGTTTCTTGCTAATGTTAATCTGCATTGTAGCTGTTCCCTAGTGCTAGCATCACTGCCTCAGCTCTGCCTCAGATCATCAGATGTTAAATTTGATTCATTAGATAATGAAATCTTACCAAAGCACAGCATTTTTGACACATAGATCAGGGTTGTATGCACCTAATGAGAATCTAACATCTGATTTTAATTTTTAAAATTAAAGCAGAAATAGGACATGTGTGTCATCTCAAAGTTGAAAAGGAAGAGAAAGTCATAATTTTATAGTACAGAGTTCAAGAAAACACCCTCTCAGGCAAATGATCAAAAATTAAACATCAATATTAATAAATATGAACATCCCTTACTCCTTAATATAGAAACCTGAAGGACACGTCATCTCTGTTATATTCTTTCTAATAATCTCTAACCGAAATTTGAGGGTAAAAATATCACAGAAACCCAAAATGAGGTGCATTCTATAAAATTCTGAATAATGCCCTCCAGAATCATAGATATAAAGGTTGAGAAGAAATTATTACAGGTCCCAGAATAAATGTCACTAATGAAATATATAATCTAAATGGAATGTGTGATTCCATATTAAATAAATAATTAGAAAAAGGAGACATTATTGGAAAACATTAAAATCTGAAGCAACTATATGCTTTATTTTATAATATGGCATAGATTAATTTCAAAGCATGTTCTAAATTTTTTAAATGTTAACAAAATAAGGAACCTTAGAAATGATTATAAGAATATAATCTTTGCCCAAGTTTTGTAGCTCCTGTGTGTTCTAATTTTTCATTAAAAATTATGATAAAATATGGTAAAATTTTACAATAAAACCTGATGATATAATGAATAAATGAATTAATAGATAGATCGATAGATACTTTATTTTGACACTATAGAGATAGGCCTAATAATAACATAATTCTAGTGTGGCCACTCCTAAAATTGAGTTTGTAACCTGTATTAAACATCAGTAAGGTAAATACATAACAAGGTTTTTACTTGACTTCAGTCTGGGTTCAAAACATTCATTTTTTCTAATGAGATGGAGGGCTTTATCTAAAATTCTAGGTTAAAGTCATAAATAGAATCAGCATCTTGTTTTGCTTATTGACAGAGCTCATAATATATGCTTTCTAAACCTTTCTTTCAAATGCTTGAATTTTTTTATTATAAAGTTGTTTTCATTTATATTTCATTTTTCCTTTAATACAAATTTCTCCTCAAAAAGTTTTAAAAATATATTTTGTATTCCTTTATTATTTTTACCATTTTCTTTGTCATTTAAAATACATTGTTCCTCTTATAGCAATTGTTAAATAGATCTCACTAAACACTATATTCTACTGGTTCCAACAAGATGAGAATGAAAAATCCATAAGATATTATATATGAGTCCTTTTTGTTATAATTTGTGAAGTTAAGAGTTAATATATCAAGATAATAAAATGTTATAGCTCTTAGTTGAAGCAAAAACTATAAAAAATAGAAGATATCAGAGTACAAGTTATCATGCTATGCATGAAATTGCCTATTTAGAAAGAGAAATAGTAAAGTGATAATTGTTATGACGTTAAAACCTCTGAATAGAAATTGCCACATTGTCAGCAAAGCCAAAATTTCCGGTTGGTTTATCAATAAGATTGTAATTTCCTTTGAGCCTATGCTGTATTTCAAACTGCCTTCTGAGCATGTATCACCCATTCTATGAACACAGGAAACTGAATTCAGGAGCTGGACAGCTAGTCTAAAGCTCTTGCCCACATTTTGTTCACGAGAGCCAAGTTTAAAATGGTCATCAATAGCAGTGAAGGAAAACAGACAAAAATGGGAAAGAGCGAGCAGCTCTGTGATGGAGCTGAGAAAGCACTGGCCGTGGTAAGTGCATCAGTCTGTCTTGCAAGACTCTTAAAATCTGAGGGAGCTTACAGACATATTTCATATACACTTTTGAAACTGGGTCTTCTTCGTTCCCTATTAATTGTCAACCAGTTACTGACAGATCCAAAAGTGGGGAGCTTGGACTCAATTTCATCTCAGAACCAAGAATAATCCATGGGAGAAATTTTTATACACTGGCTGAGAGGTAGCCTACCTCAGGACAGAAACTTTTAGGTGTACCTCAGCTTTGTCTGAAGCTGCATCACTAGCTCAATTTTCTCTTTGCCTTTTAGGAACCTGGGACTACATATAACTTGATCTAAATGTAAATAAATACTTTCCACTTCTTCCGTCTGTTGCTAGATATAAGAAATCTTTTATTTCTGCAGAAGTGACATAACCATGGATCAGGCTTGAATATATGGTTTCCTCCTTTGTGAAGTTTCCTAGAACCCAGAAAAATAAATTATTTATCATTTGGCTAATTTAAAATGATAATCCTATGGATTTTTGATGAAATACAATAATGTAGACACTTAATGAATGCATTAGACCAGGTAATAGAGTTATTACCTAAGTGTGAGAGCAATACTTTTAATAATTTTCCTCAAATTTTTAATGAAGGGTAAGTGGACTAGGAGGAAACTCTACAGAGATAACTATCATTTCTGAGTGATTTTTTAAATTTCTCCAAACCAACTTGAATATATTTAGTGGGACAATTTTATTTTCTTTGGAAAAACTCACCTACTAAGTGCATTGATTCTAGTTTCTCAGTGCTAATAGTGACCCTCTGTATTCAAGATGTTACTACTCAGTATTCTAGAAGACCTGACAAGGGGATGCGTGCATAATCACCTCAGGGAACAGCTCAATTCGGCCTCTCCTTCCCATTCCCAAATGCTTCTTTCCATTTCCTCTCCTGTAATTATCATGGGCAACTTCGGGGCCAGACGTATAATCGCTTACTTAAGGTTAAAACTATTTCAGCTGGAGCCTGATGTCACATTCCGCCTTCCTTTTTATTGGAATCAGCCTTGTCCAAGAACATGCTTTGTGTTTTAACAGTGCTTGGCCCAGTTCCTGCTTTGTACTTGAGCCACATCCATCCTTCCTCGGGCCTTTGGCGCTTGTGCTTGGAATGCCTCAGCAGGGCTCCCGTGCCCTGTCTCACTGTGACTTGCTCCTGTGTCTGTCCATTAGGCTTTACTTAGCCTTGCTGTACTGCTTCTTGCAGACTTTGAAAGATTACCTTGGCTTTGTGACTTTGATTAATCTTCATCTCAATTTTTGTTGATTGGTCTATAAATTTAAATTCTTAGGTTCTTTTCCTTCAATTAATAAAGAGAAATCAACTTAACTTTTACATAGTATATTCTCTCTCTCTCTCTCTCTCTCTCTCCCCACCATGTATGTGTGTGTGTGTGTGTGTGTGTGTTAATGCTGCAAGATTTCTGCTATGGAAGAGATTCCATATTCAAATTCCATCTCCTAGCTATTTCTCTCAATCAATAGCTAATGAGAAATCTATATTGATATCTTAAATCAATGCTGATATTCATTGATAAGTAGAAAATATATCTCCAGTGACAAAATAATTCTTTAGGTTCATGTATCCAAAAAGCAACAACAACAAAACCCAGCAATGTATTAGATGAATGTTAGGTTATTACAGAAAACCTAAGAAGAGAATACACCACTGGACTCAGAAACCATTAGGGACATAAGCAATGATCATCCGTCCTTTCTTCCTACCATCCATCCACCTTCCACAGCACTTTCCCCGCCAAGTCAGATACTGCAGCACCTGTGTACTTACATTACTTAGTCTTCATGCCCTCTGCTCCTTCATTTCTGCTTTTGATTTAACATAGCCATCTCAGACTCATTTTTCATAGCCCCTAATTCTTCCATCAATTCACTCTGAGTGCCAAAGTCAGAGTGCCTGCAAGAAGAATCTGATTTGGCTTCAGTGCTCATCCGTGATCTAATTGTCGTGGCTATAGGTAAGCCAGGCCCCTTACCGGCTAATGGATGCAATGGGTTTCGGTTAAATTTACTCCTCAAAGATTCACGGATCCTTGGATTTCAAGTGAAGTTGTGGAACTTTGGGAGGTGAGGCCTTGTGCTTTCCTTAAAAAACACTTGGGGCTTTTTTTTTTTTGGAAGGGAATAAGATTTTTCTCAAGGGACCCAGTTAATTCTCCAAGTAATCATGCACTGCCACACATGCTCCTGCCACTGCCATCATTATGAGCCAAAGGAAGTAGCTCCCTCATCACAGCTGAGATGATGCCTTGTGTTCCTTAAAATGTACAAGACTGTGAGCTTAATAAAACTTTATTTTTGCATAAGTTGTCTGCCTCATTTGTTTTGCAAAGTGGCCAAAGTTTGACATATAGAGTGTAAAAGGAGATTCCAGGAAAAGAAAAAAAGCCACTCATGCCTACCCAGTTAAAACTACTGGTATTTTGTGTACTTATTACAAGATTTAGAAACATTGACCTGTTTTACATTACATTGGAAGTAGTAAATGTATAGGTGTGTGTGATGCTGGTTTTGTACATAGCTGTCTTGCTCCAATAAAAGAGGGAGCAGTGCTATTTATACAATTGAGTCCTTGCTGGTGCTGTTGAGAGTTCCTCTTTGCAAAAGCCAATTTCCAATAAAATATTTTTCTTTCTCTTTTTTTGTAAACATGCACTGTTATTTGTTTCATCAATATCAATTTCAAGATGATATTTCCGACACCATAAGACTAATTTTTTGGTAGGTTCATGCTGAGCTATGTTGTATATGTGCTTTCCTAACTTTTTAGTTCTCAAACATTGGCAGTCTTGAGAATCACCGGAAGGGTCCCAGAGAACAGAGGTTATGGGTCCTCACCACCCAAAGTTTCTCCTCCACCATATCTGGGCAGGGCCTAAGCACCTGCCTTGTTAACAAGTTCCCAAGAGAACACTGCTGTTGTTGCTTCTGACATCACACTTTGAGAACCACTAACTTAATTCATTTTTATTCTAATTATGAATAAAATTAGTCAAAAAAAGGTCTTATACAACACCATCCAAAGTGTAGCTCTGGAGAATATATTTCCTTTTCCCTCTACCTATATATTTTCCATATTCTAAAATCCTTAGTGTATTAAAATGGAAGAGATCTTTAAGTATGTCAAATCCTGCTTTTGCTAAATGTGCTCATAATATGTTAATGAACTTAGCTACTCCCATGTACTATCTCTATTAGTATGTCCTGAGTATCTTTATTTTATTTACAAAGAAAAATTTATATCACTCCTTTAGGTGGAAAAGAAATATTTTTACCTTAAATTGAAAGTAGCTATAAAATTATTTTAAATGTTGCTTAATTTTAAAAATAAGTGAATATAAGTGATAACAAAACAGTTTCAAAAATTTGTACACAAAGATAAATTATTTAATGAGAATAAAATGCTTATGATTCATTCTTAATAGAGGGGTAATCTCTTCAATGTCACCCTGCTTAATACAGGAAAGAGATTCAACATTAATCCCATTTTTCAGTTCTGATACTTGCTTCCACTCAGAATCTCAAAATTTATATATGTGGATTCAGAGAAAACAAATGAAATCTTAGTTCTTCTTTGCAAAAGTTGGATGTTAATATTTACTTCTAGTATCGTGATAGCAGTTACTTAGTTTAAGCCTCAGAATTCCAAGAAGGCCTCTGAAACTATTTTTACAATGTGCTTCTACTAACTCTGCTAGATAGATTCAATTTGAAGGAAAAACAAAGTTTCTTCTTTCCAACGCTATAAGTTTTAGGGAAAACTTATGGCAATAATATTTTTTCATAATGCCTTTATTATTTGGTAAATATTGTCAGGTTATTCCCAGAAGAATAAATTTTAGATTAATTAAGTAAATAAAGTTTGTAGAAGTCTCTCATATCTGTCTCATGTCAGTTGTAGTAAAAAAAGAAATAGGCACTCTGCACTGAATGGTATATATAAAATATGTTTTAAATTTCACCAACTGTATGAGTCCTCATTTCCAGATCAAATTCTCAGTGGATTGGATTGAAGGATGCAGAGAGGTGGAAGGCGAACTTGCCAAAGTACAATAACTAGCAATGCCTGAGGCAAGACTCTGGCCCACTCTGGAACATTCAAGCTTGAGTTGTCTGTTCAGGGGATCAAGTCAGATGTAGAGGATAAGGTAGGATTGTGCTTCCCTGTGAATGTTCTGCTTTCCCCACTGTGTCTCAGCCAGACATCTGGCTCTTCTCTGATGCTGCCTGAAAGTCCCATTTTCTGGAACCCATCTACTGCTGGTCTAGAGGAGAGCAAATGGTTCTGCAGGTGCAATGCACATTCCAGCCTGAGCATTAGAGGTGGAGATGAGCAAATGTACCTGGTGTTGTTCTAGGAGGCAGACGTAGAAATACAAATGTGCCAGTCTCCTAGCCCCACCTCATTTCCTTCTTCTATCCCCCACTCATTCTGTCCATTAATAGTTTTCTGTTAGGAAAAAATCCAGTTTAAATGAACCCTGTTATCGTATATATAAAAAAGCATTTTTCTTCTCAGTGATGCAATCAACTGCACCATCTCTAAATGTAATTAAAATGCAAAATAATTAGTTATTAATCTACAAAATTAGCACACCCTAAAATTGTACAGTTTTGTGAAACATTCTACATGGAATAATATTATTTCTTTACTCTTTAAAGACTATACCATGATTTGAAGAAAGCTCCAAAGGCTTATACATGCAAAAACTGGTTTAAATTCTCCCATAACTCCTAAATACTGTAATACTAATAGTAATTATCTTTAAAAGGGTTCAGTGGAGCCATGCAGTTGAGATTTGTCTGCAGAGCTGCCTCACTGACAAGCCAGACTGCATTGGGGAGGTTACTTGTCCTTTTTATGCTTTAACTTCTCTCCTGTGAAAGGATCCAAATTCCAGCACCTGCTGCTGCTGTATAGATGCACAGTTGCCTGATCCTGGGGGATGCTTAGCATAAATTTCGATAAGATTTCATGTCAGAGATGTAGGATTGTGCTCCAGAATTCTTCAAAGACCATTCTGCTGCTGATGGGTTAACCAGGACCATAGCGTGGTGTCCACTAGGACCTCCTTTCAAAGGAGAGAATCTCTACCCTGCACTAGTTACATAATGGTAGGTAGAATTAATAGCATACAGAACACATTTCACTTTCCATATAAGAAAAAGACTTCCTGGCCTAAGGGCTCAGAGAAGAAATCGGAGCATTAATGCTTTTGTATCACTCTGATCCTCCCTTGTTTTCCCGTATATATTCATCCCAACTGATCAGGCACCCTGTCAAACACTAGAAAAAAATTTAAAAAGGCAGCCCAATGGTAATTGGAGACAAATATCTTTTTTCCTTAACTTCATATGTTTTGCGTGAGGATTACATTATGATACATGCAAAGTGCTTAGAATATTGCCAAGCACTGAACTGCTCAGTGTTAATTATTGCTCATACTATGCTCCCCTATGTTTCAGGGCTTTACAAAACATCTATCTTGTTTTCCTAACTTCTTCTAATGTAAATGTTCTACCCACTTCCCTTTTA
The DNA here is from genome assembly GCF_012274545.1 of Fukomys damarensis. Taxonomy (NCBI): domain Eukaryota; kingdom Metazoa; phylum Chordata; class Mammalia; order Rodentia; family Bathyergidae; genus Fukomys; species Fukomys damarensis. Next base: position 24,117,786 of record NW_022900941.1, on the reverse strand, counting down.
GGACATCAAAGAACAAAATAACTGAAGCTCAGGCAGGTTACTTTTAACACCTAAAGTTACACAGCTCACAAGCAAGCCAGCCTGGAGATTTAAGGCACTTTCCTCTTCTGAAGTATGAAATGTTATGAATCTTTCACAATACTTTCTGTTGCTCATTTGATTTTTGCAAATTAGTAATTGGAAAAAATTTTCTTAGTAGCCCAGACATGATGATTTGGGGATTTCTGGAAGCTTTGTCTGTAAATAAGGGAAAGATGATCATAAAAATTACCATCCAAAGCATAGTTTTGGGGGGAAGTAGATATAGGAGGAAAATAGATGAAAATCAGCAATACTTGGGATAATTTATCTATAGATAAAATGAAACAAAGGGATAATGGATGATTAGATTTTACACATTGGTTACTTTCTGAGGTCAGAGTTTAAGATAGTTCTCATAGTCTGACCAGTGTTTTATCAGGTTAGAGATGAAGATAAAAACTTGAGAGAGCTTCCCAGAGACCCAGGATCAGGTAAGTGTCACAGGATAGGGACAGAATATTATAAGTTAAGTGGGGCTTGGGCAGAGCCAGGTCAGGAGCCTCGAGAGCTGAGTATCCAAGGCTCACACTTCTCCAACATGACAGACATGTATTCAAATGTATGTCCTGGATCACCAGCCACACCAGTACAGCTAAGGAATTTTGCAATCAGTTGTTTTGTTTTGTTTTTTTTAGAGTAGGAAAATTTTATTGAGAGAAAGAAAGCTTCTGTCTAAGAGAGACAGTTGGGGGACCAAAAGTGGGTTGCCTGCTCACGCTAATTTTCAAAGATGTCTTCTACAGCAAAGCTATGTGGTGAGGTGGGTTCAAAGTGGGACAAAACCAGAAGACCCCATGGAAAATTACAAGGCGGCAGGAGGTGGGGCAAAACCATGACCACCCAATAAGATTACAAGTACAATTACCCAGGCAATATTGATTAAATGGGGGAGCAAGTCACGTAGCAAGCATACAAGGATTTTCAGTAAGGGCAGGGATCAGGGATATTTCCTGGGAAGGCTGAGTTAAGACCTTGGCCTCCCACCCACCTCTTTTGGTTATTCTTTTCTGCTGGGTATTTAAAACCAAGTTAAAATGAAACCTGAGTCAAACAACATGAACCTCTTGCTATCTATCAAGGTCAGTTAAGTCTCTCCAGGCATTATTTTGGAACAATGCATACAGTCTCTCACCTCCTGTCAGTGTCAGCCATCAGGATGGGCAACAGCCTTGCTTGACCATGTTGCTTTCAGAGAAAGCATGGGAGACTTTTCCCTCATAGTGACTCTCCTTTGGCACGTAGTACATTTATCCTCTTTTGCCCAGCAATCTCCCTGATCAGGAGGTTGAGTGAATAATTAAAGATGTAAAATTCTGTTAGAAAGATTCCTTTGTGCCCTGAATCTTATAGACCTTGAGGGGCTAGCGCCAAAATATTGAGTGTCCTCATAGCCCAGTTACCTTTCAAGTTTTGGTCTCCAAAGTTCATTTGTTGAACACCCAGAAGATAAGTGATAGTAGTAGTTTAACTATTATAATTTTGTCTGGACATTAAGCACTTTGAAGTATAAAGCATAATTAGATGGGCTGATATTTCTTATCAACTATAGTTATTCTAGGAGTTGAATTCCTGCAGAATGTTAAAAAATTTATTCCAGTCTTTGATCACAAAGGGGACCCCAATAATTTCCATAGCTCTGTGGGAAATACTTTGCTAAACATATTATCGTGATATGTATACATTGGGCACAATTCAAACCACTAAGTTTTCTATGGGAAAATAATAAAATTTTATTGAAAATGCTCTTTGTACAGAACAAAATCAAAGGACAAATAGTTTCATGTAACTGCTACTCATTGTTATTTCATAGTGTATATATTCATGCCTTTTAGATGTACAAGTCTTCTAGAATACTGTTTATGGTAATGATCTTTTTGACTCAGGTATCTGCCATTCTTGCACTCCAGCTCCTTGTGATAAGAGAAACATGTCAAGCCAGCATGAGATAACCAGTCAAATAATAGTTTTCTTAAAAACTTATATGATGCATGTTGTATGCATCACCAAGCTTAGGGATGCTCATTTGCCAAACAGCTGAAACAATGCCACACACTAAAATTAGAGGTTAGACATTGTGAACTCCTAAGGGACATTTATAGGCCAATATATGTGCTCCTTAGCTGGCATCCTACTAAAGGATAACAAATAAAAGAGTTTTCTTTATGTCATTTAATGTCTTGTGGTCAGATGGAGGTGTTTGACTGAAAGATTATTCCATACTAAAATAGACATTGTCACAAAGAAAATGTCATCATGATTGTCATGCTAAAATATTGTGTGTGGATCTTGATCTTAACTTTCTCTTTAATATATAACTGTTTTCTGTTAGCAATCAGCTATTAAAATTCAGTCTCACTACTTCAATTTTAGGTCTTAGGACTTGACTACAGCTGTAATATAGTATAAAATAAAGGGAAGAAATTAAAAATGAGAGAGGTGGTGAAAAAAGTTTCATATCCTTAGCTTCATTGCCTTGGAACACATTCTCTACACACCTCATAATTAAAAAAACCAGAAAAGGGACAAACAGCAAGGCAAGTACCATCAGCTTCTAATTGCTTTAACCATCTTTTTATTCTGATTGCATCATATGGTAATGAGATTTTCATAAAGGAAGATACTGTGAAAGCTAGAAGGAAAATGGTGATATTTTTGCCCCTCTATGAAACTGGTATTATTCTTCTAGTAAAATTGTTTTCTACAATTGATAATGTATTGTCTCTAGGTATGATTTCACAAATAATTACTGTCTCTGACAGTTTAGTATTTTTTCCATTACATGAATCAGTAAGTTCTAATTTATCACAGTGATTTGAGTTTTGTGAGTCTCTGTAAACAGCTTCCAAAACATTCTCAATTTTGTGAAGTGTTTCTGGGTAGATTTTCAACAAAACCACCTCGGTGGAAATAATGATAAATGGCCCAAGGAAAGGCTTGGGTACAACTCACCATAGGACTGGTTTATGTTAGACAACCAAGGGATTTGTGCATATAACTTTCTTTCTTTGAGGAGGATAGTGTTGCCATGGTTTCTGATCTCCTTGGATATGCATCTGCATGAAAAAAAAAATCACAGAAAGCATATCCAAGGAAACAGGAAGCTATGATAAAACAACGGGTACTCATGAGATGTGAAATACCCGAAATATATCATTTTCCTTCCACTACTGTCTACCTACCTCTGCCAAACCCAGAAATTACCAAACACTTTGAAGATTACAAAGACCTGTTTAAGAGTTTAAATCTAAATTAAGATTAATCTAAAATGAGAAATAATACAGTTCAATGACATATTTCATATATTCTGTTATTTAAGAGAAGAAAATAATAAATTTGTGGCCAGCATTTTTTTAAAGAAATAAATATGTTGAAAAATAACATGTGATGGACCTAATATTGAGTGACTTTCTGGCTTCTGTCTTCATGTCTAAGATTACCATGGTATCTTTGTTTACTGCAATCTTATAAATGATAACATACAAGTATAATTTCAATCATCCTTAAAAATCACTAAAGAAATATTTTATAATTCTCACTAAAAGTGTAGACTGAAATGCATTCATTTAACTTGACATGATTCCCTATAACATGGTAGCACTACAGTCTGCACATTTAGGAGTATGAATTTAAACAAAAGTTGCTTGCCTTGATGTTCCTGCTCAGATGTAACTATGTACTAATTTCAATTTTCACATAAAATGGATAATAGTAAAATCAAAGTTACAGGATTTTATACTTCACTTACATCAATAATCAAATTCCACTTACTACTGGTAAAGGAATTATCACCTTTGAAGGTAATATTTGGGGATATTTGATCAGCTCATCCTCTGGGAACTATTATCATTGAGTGTTGAATATACAATAGATGGGTAAATAAATTGAAATCTCATCTCCACCATGTACTTTCTCTGAAAATTCTGACAAGGTAAATTATTAAGCTATAGCTAACTTGTCCAGAAGTTATACTAATGAAAACACCTATTTCATTGTCAGTTTGTAAAAATAAATATTATTTGTTTTTTGTTTTGTTTTGTTTGTTTTTTGTTTTTGTGGTACTGGGGATCGAACTCAGGTCCTTGCGCTTGTGAGGCAGGCCACCAAGCCACTGAGCTAAATCCCCAGCCCATGCAAAAAAAAATATTACTTCTTAAGAACCTAGTATAGTGACATGTGGAAACTATTTAACAATAGGAACATTATTTTTATCTACCCAGTTAGAAAATCCAGCTGTTTACCAGTCATGTTGTAGCAATCATTAATTAAAAAAATAAGATTCTTCTCCCAAGTCACATTTTTTGCCTAATTTTGGAGCATATAGTCATGAATCTTTTAAATAAAACATGCCCTAAATTTTAACCAATGAAATATAAGCATACCATTTAGTCTCATTTATGTAAACATTGTATTGAAACAACAAATAAAATTGTATTATTTATCAAATAGGTTTAAAGAATAAATCAGTGCTGGATTGCCTTCCTTCTTCCATTGTGCTTGTAGATCTGAGAAAGCTTCAGAGATGGAGACACAGGTTTATGAAGCAACAGAGATAAAGACAAGGCAATCTGATGAGGAATTTTATTAATATAACTATTGAAAGGTCAGCTTGTCGTAGAATGATGAAATTATACATTAAACACATGAGCTGGGAAAGAGGGACTGAATTCTTTACTCAGTATATTTATTTTTCTGCTTGACAGAGGACATTTCAGAAAACTTATTTTATTAATTCTTTTGGAATAACCCACCCTTTTTCAGTAAAAAAAGAAAATCTTATATCTTTATCTAAAATATTTTTGAGTATACTTTATTCTTGTCCCTGGAAAATCATGACATTCAAATTGCATTGACCTTGGCCCGGGATTTAGCTCAGCAGTTCCGTGGCCTGCCTTGCAAGTGCAAGGACCCAAGTTCAATCCCCGGTACCAAAAAAAAACAAAAAACAAAAACAAAACAAAACAAACAAAAAACAAACTTCATTGACCTCACAGGAATTATAGAAGCAAACAGAAATGTTCCTTTCCTAAAATCTAGGAAGGAATCAATGATGCTGTAGGGGAAGTGGGATGAGCTTATACACTTGCAGAACACTTGTATTGCAGTATGACTGTTCCAGTGATTTTAAAAGAGATACAAAAGCAATTCAGATGATCTTGTCAAGAATTGTTTTATTGTTATAACTGACTTGTATAATGCTGTTATATAATGTATGATAATGCATAATTAGTTCTTTGACTTAGCTCTAGAAGTGTATCCTGCAATGTGGTGACACTTGCAAGAATAAAGTATGTTCTTTCCCAAATCTCCGGATGTTTTCTCTACATGAACAATCAAAACTTATTCTTTGGTGTATTTCCACTGTTCACATATTCTGCCAGCTATAGTAAAACAGTAAACTGATAAAAATGAAGAACCTGATTTTATTTTCAGTTTGAGCACAAATTAGTTTGTGACCCTGAGCAAGTCATTTCAACTCTATGTGTTTAGTTTTTTCACCTGTTAAAAGAGAAAAATGGACTAGATGGCCTCACAGGATTCCTAAAATGTTAGAGATGAAATGGACCGTAGTATATAAAGAGAGAAATGTGTTTTACAGATGAAAGCACAGAGCCCCAGAGGGATTTAGTGATTTGCTCAGTGTTCATTTCAGGTATTTTTAAAATGAAGCTCAGCTTTCAATTGAATGCTTGCTTCTGCAAATTACAACTTTATTGGTTATATATGAATCAAAGAACTGTGAATTTAACACTTTTATCATTTATAACTTAAATAAATATAAATATGTGACTTATTCATTGCATATCTTGTATATATTTTTGTTTGAATTTCTAAAGCATTTAATATTAAAAATCAATAAAGTACAAGTAAGTCAATATTTGTTCACAATTGCTTGACAGAAATTTGTAGACATTGAATTTGGTTTAGATATTACTCAAACATAAACTATAACAGGAAGTTTAGGAGTTCTTTCCAATTATACAAATTCAGTATACCAACAATATTTCCAATAGGAATGGAGAATGTAACCTGTAGGATAGCACAGAAGAGATATTTCTAGGGATGACATGATAACTGATTTCCAAAGTACCCATGGGATCTTATTAACTTGATAAATTTACTGCAACTTCGGAAAAGTGATTTGTCAAGTCCTTGTAACTTTCATGTCACTAGAAAACTCTCAGAACTTAACCAAATTAACAGGTCCCATAGGAAAAAAAAATATAAATTCAAAAGTTTATATCAAAATTATAGCAAAAATGTAACTTCCAAGGGGGCCAAAGAGTTCATGCATTTTTCCGTTACATTCTCCATGTAGACAAAATATTGGGATAATCAATTTATAATTGGAAATTCACCTTTGGAATCTTGAAATCAGATCAAAGTCAAGCAACTTCTATGAATACTTAGTGGTATCAGAGCTTTCATCACTTAATTTCTGCTCAGATATTATGCCCTTGTACATACACTGATTTAATCCCTGACACTCCTATTCTTTATTATTCATATAAACAGAAGATTCAAGTGAAGGAATTTTCATAGGTATTTAGTTGCAATAGTAGGAATAATACACAACATTTAGCTAAAATATTGAACCAGAACATATAGTTCCCAAAGACCTGGAACAGTAAGCACTTTATCCCCTCACTCAGCCAGCTCATATTTCTAGAGTTGTTGGACTGGAGGAAGACCAGCCTCCATCTGTGGGGCAGAAGTACTCTGGGGTGCAGGACAGAAGCTACCAATCAGGAAAGATAGATTTCAGTATTAATTTAACAACCAGCTCAACGGTCCTGATGCATAGTTGAATAAGTCACGTAAATGTTGAAACTCGTTTTAAGTGTATTCCATTTGTTTTGTTTTGTTTTTCTTCTTCTTTTTACTTAAAAAATTGTAATTTAAACCATTTGTATTGTTTTAGGTGGATATTGGGACATGCATTACTGGACCGAGTTAAAATAGTCATTCCCTTCAGGTTTCCAAAGTGTGTCAAATAATGCCAGATTGCTATGACTTTTGAAATTCTTAATCCACTTTTGAAAATATTTTTTTCTCTCTCTTCCTATGAGGGCTGTCACTTCTTATTTTTATTCTTGCACTCTCCTCTAGCAACAATTCTCAAATTTCTCATAGACTGAACGTAATTTGAATCTATTTGAGGGAAAAAAAAACTGACCAATTTCTTAGAAATATGTAAAATGACAATGAATAAATTTCAAGGCATAGTCTGAGGGCTTGTTTTATAAAAAAGGGACACAATTTTTAGTTTAAGATTTTGTGACCTATATATTGTCTATTTTAGATGCCTTTTGGGTCGCTTCATGGCCTTTTTTGGACTAAAAATACTTTATCACGATTCACAGTAATCACTAGATAAGTGATCTATTGTACTTCACATTATTAGAAAGTTCAAAGTCAGTAGCATTCAAACCAATGCTAGCTTGTAGTTGCATTTTGATTGACCGACAAATTTTACTTTATGGAAAGGCTTTCGAGACTGTATTAAGTAGCTGTTAATATAGCTCTTCATTGGTATGACCACGTATCTGAGAAAAAACAACAGAAAAGAGAAAAGAGTGATTTTGGCTCTTGTTGTCCAAGGCTTCAGTCTGCCAGTTGGCTGTTCTGAAGCCCTGAAGTGAGGCAGGACGTCACTGCAGAAGGGCTGCTTACTGTACAGCTGCCAGGGAGTAGAGAGAGGATACACAAAGCTAGAGAGGAAGGGGCCAGGGACAAGACACAGTCCCCAGGGACACGTGACCACACCCCCGTGATTCACTCCCCTCAACTAAGCCCTGTCTCCCAAATTTCTATCCCTTCCTGATGATATCATCAATGCATGATCTTATGAGTAGATTAATCCAATAGTACAGTTAGAGTCTTCATGACTAATCACCTTACCGAACAAAGTCCCAACTCTGAACACATGGGACTTAGGGGAAGACATTTTAGACCTAAACCATATATTAGCCAACATCTTAAACTTAGATATTTTAAATGTAAAGCTGAATCTGTAGATTTGCTTGAAATACTGAAAATCTGGTTTTTTTAACCTGTATTTTTCATGAAAATATTAAGA
>NW_022900941.1:24104209-24109561 GCF_012274545.1 Fukomys damarensis | reverse complement strand
TATATTTAAGTCTTAATCCAGGCTTCCACAAAATGTACACTTATTTGAATAATGGGTGGTTGTAATTAGTTAAAATATGATCATATGATACTGGGGTGGATCCTCAATCCAGTAGTTGGTGCTCTTATGAAAAAGAATTCCATATGCACACATGGTGAAAGGCAAATTGAAGAAGAACATATGAAAGTATAAATAGACGTTAATCATAAGTAGCCGCAAGGTAGGGCATTTATAAAACCAGAAAAGCTGGAAGGGGCAAGGAAGAGGCGTCCCCTGGGTGCATTGGAGGGGAAAGACTCTGCCAATACATTGATTTGGAACTTCAATCTTTCAGAACTATGAGCATTTCACAATATTTCTGGTGTATCAAAAAAAAACAGTTTGTAGTACAGTGTTGTGACTGCTGCAGGGTGCATAGCAATTCTAGAGTGATATTTCTATCAATATGGTTGATTAGAAGATCAAAAATATTCCAAAATTCAGTTAATAAAGAATATTGTATTTAAAGACTTTTTTTTGCATAGTATGGTAGTTAAGGCACACAGAGATAAAAAATAAGTCCATGAATATGTGAGGAAGTAGAAACAAAATGACCCCTACCAAAGGAGAACCTTTAGGATAGCATAAAAGATTATGGAACGCTTTCTACTGTCAAAGAAGACCATAGAAATGAAGGCTGGTCTGTTCTGCGTCTGACTAAGAACTCAGAACTAAAGTGGGGGGTAGAAAATGGGGGGGAGAAGAGGCGGAAAGGGGGAGAGAGAGAGAGGAGAAAGAAAGGGAAGGAAAGAAAGAACAGAAAAGAACTAGATCTAGAACTCACCTGAGCTTCCCTGGAGCTAAATGTAGTACTTAAACTCCTGTGGTTTACCAGGAAGATAAGAAATGACCCTCACACAGGATCAGTGACCCATACTATCTGTGTTATATTCCTAGTAGCCCCAAAATTTTTCAATAGAATTATCAGACTAGATTACAAAAAGAATTAACACAGAAAATGGAAGATCTTCCATTTAACAGCAAATACTTATCTCACTTAACTAACATTTACTGAGAACCAATTATGAGAACCATTTTTCCCGTTACCAGGTTTAAAAGGATTAACAACACTACCCTCATCGTTGCCTTTATGGAATTTATGTTTTAGTTTTGAGACAGATACAAAGTACAGTGAGTCAGATATGTCACCATGAAATGTGCTATGAATAAAAATAAAACAAGGGAGATGAGTAGGAAGTTCCAGGTAAGGGTGTGATTTCAATTTTACATCGGGGACAGAGAAAACTTCGCTGAGAAAAAGACACTTGAAACTGACAGAGCTAAGGAAGCAAGTCAGATAGAGGCACATCCAGAGGGAGAAAGTTCCAGGAAGACACAATCAGAAGTGCACACACCCTGCAGTGTCATCGGTGAAACCAGTAACAAAAGATGGAAGGCTGTGCTGCCCGTTAGCTTTAAAGGTTCCATGTGGGTAAAAGTTGACTCTTCAGGGTAGCGCTGTGGGAGAGGCTGGGACGCTTAGCAGTGGGCCTGCTACAAGCTCTTAGGTTCACTGGATGCACACTATTGGAGAAGACCATGCAGCTCTGCTCCTTTCCTCTTCTCTTTTTCTTCCTGGTAATGACTTGAGTGGTTTAACCCACTGCATACAAACACCACGGTGGAGTTCCTTGATACAAGGCTAAAATGAACAAGATCATTGGGCCATGGACTGACAGCTGGGAAACTCTGCGCTAAAATAAAGTTTTTTTGTTTTCAAGCTAATAATCTTAGAGACTTTTTCTAGTAATGGAAAACTAAATAACACAGACTAAGACAGAGAGGTTTAACTGAGGACCTAGAAGATGAATTCCAGGAAGTGAAGTTAGGAGAGAAAAATAAGGAAAATAATTATTAAAATGCCAAAAAGATATAATGAACTAAATGAAAATTTCTAAAGATAAAATATAATTAATATGTGAAAAATGAATACTTAAACTGTAAAGGACATATAACTTGTTACGGCTTGTGTTTAGATGTCCCCCAAAGCCTCATGTGCATGAGGTGGGGCTTTCTTTTCCAGAGTTTGCTGAACCTGGAATGTGTGATGCTGGGGTTAAGGGCGTGTGATTGTTAAACTGCCTGAATCCCAGTAGTCTGGATGGAATACAAGGTCAGGAAGGCATTGCTAAAGCCCCTTGCTGCTTTTGCTGTCTTCTGCCGCCATGAACCGTCACCCCTCTGCCATGCGCCACACTGTTTCAGTGCCAGCTGATTATGAGCTAAAACTTCTATACATTGTGAACTAAATAAACCTTTTCCTTTTTAAAAAATTGACTGCAAGTGTACATTTAATGTATATGATTGTTGTTGGAAATTTGAGCCTTTCCATAATCTATCTTGGTTCTAATTTTCCCGATCCCCCTACCCTCCCTTCAACTCCTCCTTCCCTCCCTAGCTACAAAGACTTTGTTGCCATTATTTTTCATTTTCTCCTATTAATTCCATCCCCTTCTTCCCTTTCCCCTACCCATGCCACTTCCACTTTCCCTTTGTCCCTTTTCTTCCTATTTTACATTATCTATGATACCTTTCCATCCTTTATTAGAGACATTTATAGTTAAATGGATGTATGCTGAGGCAATACTCTTAAATGATACAAATAGGACACACCTGTTTAAAAACTGAATCGTTTCTCTAGTTCTTCTGAAAGTGCAAACCTTTTCAATATTAACTTTGGATGCCAGATATTTTGTCTCAGAAATGAGAGAAAAGTAACTAAGGTACAACTGAAAAAAGAATTCAGAAATTGAAGGGTAACACTTAAGTAATTACAAATAAAGCTTCACACAGCACCAAAGATGAAATGTAGAAAAGCTAGGGTAAAATTGTTTTTAAAATATATGCGAAAGAAGTCTTCTGAGTATTTAGTAGGGGTTGTAGAAATCGAGAACAAGATCAGAGAGGGGCAGTATTTGAAAAGTAACTTACAATTTTCAGGAGTTTTAAAAATGCATGACAAACTACTTGTGTAGTAGGTCCTAAGAAGTATAAATGAAAGTAAACACATATCCTACTACAATGTAGAAAAACTGAAGAACCTCAAAGCAAAAGATATTAAAAATATTAGGAAGTAGAGATTGGCATTGTAGCTCAGTGGGATAGCATCAACTTAGCCTGTTTGTAGCCTTGGGTTCCATCTCCAGCACACACACGCACACACACACACACACACACACACACACACAACAGTAGTAAGAGAAATCACTTAGATATTATAAACTTCTCTCATTTGAAGTCTTCTACTTTTACTGCATGTTTCTTTATAAGAATCTGAAATTGTGATACTTAAAGTAAGTAAGAATGTTATTAGTCTTAATCTGGATGTTTGTATATTTCTCCTTAAAAGGTAGATTTATCAAAAGGCTCTGACTGAAAGAACTGAGAATAAGCTTTGGCCATTTTCTTTCTCATTATCTCCATTTCTTCTCTGTGACAAGAAGGGAGATGGAAATCAGTGCAGGCTTCCTGTCCATGCTTAGTGGGAGATGCCTCTTCTAGGTGGGATAGTGCTTGACATCAGCATTTATATTTGGGAAAATACAGCTGCTTCTCATGCTTGTGATTGTTCTTAGTGGTGTAGTCTTTGAAACACTTATTTGAAACTTCTATGTGCACAAGTTTGTGAGATTTTGATAGCAAAAGCGTGACCCAGTACCATGAACTTCCAGTGTTTGCTTAGGGTACAATTTATATTTTCAAGAATATGTCAGGCCGCCCTGCTTTTTTTTTTTTTCTGTACACTTCCTTACTCATCACCATGGATAACATTTTTGGACTGAGATCTTCTTGAAACATATGGATACTATTTTTACTCAGCCATAGTTTTACTTAATCTCAAGTGACTTAGATAAAATTTTAACTTCTATCTAATGCACACGACTTCCAAATCATGAAATTGTAAATCACATACATAAGTAACTTATTCTGATAAATTTTGAAAGCAAACAATTTCTGAGAGTTGAGACACAAAATATTGTGATGGGTAAGTAGGAAGCCTCTGATAAGTGAGAATTTTCGCAGTCTTCTCACTCTAGCACATGTAACTTAATTTAAGAAATTAAAGCACAGATTGCCTCATTAGAGAAAATAAAGCTAAGAAATAATTATGGTTTTTAAAACTTAAAAGGCAATTTAATTTTTTAGAACAATCACTAACTCTCCATGGATACTAGTAGTCTAAAGTGAACTCTTTCACTGAATTTTCTTTTCATAGGCCTGATTCTGGCCTCATCACTTGTATTATAGAGTATGGTCCATGCCATAGCTCAGCCTTTAAGCGTTATTTGTTTGCAGTTATATTAAATCGGGCCGGGGATTTAGCTCAGTGGTTCGGTGGCCTGCCTGGCAAGTGCAAGGATGCGAGTTCGATCCCCAGTACAAAAAACAAATAAACAAACAAAAAAAACAGTTATATTAAATGGTCATGGGGGTTGACCATACATTCTGAAATCTGAAGAACACATGGTCAAGGATGACAAGCTAAGAACCATGGCTCACAGGCTGTAGCTGTCTTCCACAGGCTGAATTTCCCCTTCAGGGAAACCACAGATCTCTTCTCTAGGGACTTTCAACTAATTCTTACTTTTTGAGAGTGCTAGTGCTTGAGAAGTCCTAGAACCTGAACCAGGAAATGTGTAGAAAATGGAAGGCAAAACCTCATGTGAACTAAGGCTCCACACTCCAAAGCATGTGCTCCATTATCCAACTGGAATTCACTTACAAAACCTAATTTCAAAATCGGAATTGGTATGATCACCAAGATGATTATCACAAACATGAAATCCTGAAGCACAAGACCCCCTTTTGATCAAAGGCTCTGTGCCACTTACTGGTCACACGTGTAAGAAAACAGTTCTAGGCATAAGCCTGTGATAGTATGATATGCATCCTACAGGACAGTGTGATGTAGAGAAGAGTCAAAAGTGAATACAAGTATTTGTGATCAAAGTCTATACCATTACAGTGGATTGGTTTAGCAGGACTGATGGACCCCAATGACTCATTACTAATAATAATTCTTCTAGGCTAAAGATGGAGACAGAACAGGGTGGAAATGAGGTTTAGTATCTTTTTTTCATTTGATTATGTTTGTAACTTAGCCAACCAATATGTATTTACTATGTGTAAATGTGTATATGTCTAATTACACTGTATACAAAGCTCTCGGCTAATGTATAGGGACACCACTAGAAATAATATCTACACATACATGCTTAGGTAGAGATGGTTCTTCTAGGTGGAAAAATGTCATTACATCAACATTAATGTTTAAGAAAATATAATTGCTTCTCATATATATATATATATATA
>NW_022900941.1:24076388-24097647 GCF_012274545.1 Fukomys damarensis | reverse complement strand
TGTATATGTGCTCAAGTTTGAGATTTTTGATAGCAAAACCATAACCCAGTACCATGTAGATTCTACATAGTTCTCAAGACAGGAACCCTCCTTCAGCAAGAGAATGTTTCTGTTTTTGTTTTTTGGTACTGGGGAAAACTTGGGTTTGGTGGTAATCTTGTGATCTTTGAAACACTCATTTGAAAAATGTATGTGCTCAAGTTTGAGATTTTTGATAGCAAAACCATAACCCAGTACCATGTAGATTCTACATAGTTCTCAAGACAGGAACCCTCCTTCAGCAAGAGAATGTTTCTGTTTTTGTTTTTTGGTACTGGGGATCAAACTTGGGTCCTTGCACTTGCAAGGCAGGTGGCAGAACCATTGGCTAAATCCCCAGCCCAAGAGAATGTTAGGCACAATGAATATTGAATGGACAGTAGTACCTTGCATGTTTTTGCCAGTATAATCTGAAGGCTTTCATTCAGAAGAAAGTAGGATAAAATTTTCAGAAAATATTTCCAAAATTCAATGCCCTATTGGAAGAAAGTAATAAAATTTGAAATTATGTAGACTTGTAAATAGAAAAAAAGATTTGACCCTTCCCCTTCAAATATAAGTATCTTAATTAGAGAGCAAAGGACCAAAGAAAAGATATTGAGAGTATGTTCTACATAATAATAATAAACAATGGTAACCTCTCTATGAAAAATAAATGACTAGGAATGTGACAGGCAAAAATATGTTTTCATCCTTCACGGTTTGCACTGCAATATTTTTCTTTCATAAATGGATGTTTACAATTTACTTGGCTGAAGAGTACTGCATTGAATAACTGAAAAAGACAAATGTCACTGATATTCCTGTAATTCCAAGCGGTGTAAAGACTGGAAACAGCTATTATCTGGGACCCCAAGAGTTTCAATAGAAATTAACAAGTATTAGGCCCAAGTGTTTTCACTTTCTCTTCATAGTCTTCATTCATTTGGCTTCCTTGTATCGCACGTACATATTAAATAGGAAGTTGCTCCTGATGGAAAACTCAAGTGCAAATGAATACTCTGATTTGTAGAAAAATAGGTAACAGATCTCATGGTGGGGAAGAGGGATTGGCAGAGGGAGTTATATTGGGGGAAAAAATAAGGAATATAGGAAGGTTGATCTTGATCGACATTTGATTGGTTGGAGAGTGACTTAGCAGATTAGGATTGCTATGACGTTCAGGGTGGCCTTGAACTATGTACTCCAGGCCAGTCTTAATTTAAACATCCAGGGATCCTCCTTTCTCAGCCTCCTGAGTGCTGGGATTACAGGCATGTGCCACCATACCTAAGCCACTATAATTATCTTCATATAGAGTGTCTTTATAAATATTAGCAGCTTTTTTTTCTCTTCTGTTCAATATGTATTCATTTATTTTTCTTTAATTGAATTTGTTGGTACATTTTAGGTATACAGTACAGTTACATTCATTGTTGGGATCTTGTACCTCTACATGACAGGTCTTGGTTCTCATTTTTTTCCCCTTGTCCCTGCCCTCCCTTCACCCCCTCCTCCCCTCCCCATCTACAAACACTTTATTTCCATCTTTTCATTATCTCATATTTTTTTTCTTTTCCCTTATTACCCTTTATTTCTAGCAGTGATACTGGTTAAGAACTAAGGTATCTTCATCCATATACTGTATCAACACTGAAACTATTCTAACAAATAATTACTTTTTTATATTTTAAGGTAACCTTGCATACTGGCTTTCAGAATAGTAACTTGTAAATTTTTATTTAAAATTAATAATAAATATAATAGTAATCTTTAGAGGAAATTCACTTACTGTATTTCTGCAAAATCGAGCCTTGTAAAAAATAATTTTCCCAATGTCATAATGTCAGTGTACTTCCCTGACCTATATTTCCTGATTTTTCATAATAATCAGAGCCTTGCTTTTAATAATCAAGATTCCCTTGCTTCTTTCATCCCAGCATAATTTTCTGCCTTGACAAGATGCCAACTAAAGAAATTTGAAGCCTCTAAAGACATGATAGAAGTAGGTATAGAAGTATGAATTGTGTTTAATTAAATTCAACTCAGGGCAGGTAAGTAGCACGGTGATTAATTGTTGTTCTCACACCTTTTAACTACAGTTTGTCAAGAGGCTTTCCTCAGTCAGTGTTTCTCCTAACTTCATCATCAGTAAGAATCATTTGTGTTTCCAAGTGAAACTTGGGCCACTATTCACCATCTTCACAACTACGTAGCTATGAGCCCATCCTTACCACACCAATTGTCAGGTTGAAAATTTTCAAAAGGAACACACAAGAATCCCTTTGCATTTGGAAATGATAGTCAGGTATACAATAAGAGAAACTATGATGTCTTGGGATCTGAATGTATGTGCTCACATCAATTTTCCTCTTCGAATCAAAGGAAGAATGTCAACAGACAATACTATACTTACTAGAAATCCCTATATATAAACAATTATATGATAAAACAATACAATAAATGTGTACATGTTTCCTATTGAAGAGATTTAAAATACACAAAATGTACTTATAACTAACTTCATTTTTTGCTATTAAACATTTATCACAAAGCACACATAATCAGTGCAGTTATCTATCAGGAAACCTTATTAAACTAGAAAATGAATGCTGAAAAATATCATAATTAAACACTATTTTAATTTATTTGTGAAAAAATAGAATGGAAGGCTGGGCACCAACGTTACAGCACTAATTGTATCTCCAATCACAATGCTGTAATCAGCTTTCAACAGTGTGCATTAATAACCCAATGCTATATTTGAATTGTGATTAATAATTTAAAATATGTGAAGCTGAGATTCTACAAAAAGAAAATTGGACAGCATGAAAACTAGATGAAAAAATGAATAACAACAACTAAACTGCAATATTTAATAGTTATTAGGTCTCTATTCTTACATGCCATGTTGTTCATGCACAGACATACTTTTCAATATTGTTTCTTAAACACAGTATAATGTTAAGACATTTGCAGCAATTTGCATATAAGTTTGAGAAGGTCTTATCTTATTTTCTTATTTATAACAGCTAATAAAAATACTAGGCCAGTGTTCAACTGGGTGGTAAGTACATGAACTCTTGTTGACAAGCAATGAGTTCTGGAAGGATGCTTTTCATTTGTGGGTTAGCGTGTATTCTTTTCTTCAATCCTATTTTGAGTTGGAATTACCAGCTCTTTTTCCATTTTCTACTGTTTCTAACTTTCTGCCTCTACAGAACTTAAATGTATGGATGCATTTCAGACAATATGAGGTCAAGTGCATTTTATGTTATTTGGCCCAAGTACAACAAACTTTTGGGGGTTTAGTTTTTGATGTGTAGCTTTTCAACAATCTATTTTTTGCCTAGGAGTCTATTAAGTAGCATCATTGAGATTGTCAGCTTCCCTGACAAGCTAACTTGAAAGCAGAATAGTGTTAACCAATGGTTTTATCTCAGTGAATTTCATGAATAGCAGTTTAATTTGCAGGGTGCCTGAACCAATAATAAGGGGAAGCTGAGTCAGAGTTTGAGCAAGGGAGATATTTGTTTGTTTGTTCCTTTTTATGGATAATTTTTAAAACTCCAATTTTCACACCCTTAACATTCTGCAATTCTTGGACATAATTAGGATGGTATTGTCAGATGACTTGCTATTGATATTTAGTATAAAATAAATTAAAGCAAGTTTAATTTTTTACAAGTGGATTAGCATTCAAGAATGTTATGAACATTTCTCCTTAAAGTCAATGATCATCCTTGAAAATAATTTATTAAAATTAAAGTGGTTTTAAATACAGCTGTGCAGCTATATTTCTAAATTTTACACTATGAGTACACCTTAATGATATGCAGTGAGGGTCACAGGTTCTCTAATTCAAAATTATATAACTTCATATATTGCAACCTTAGGTAGTATATTTATGCTCTCAGATGTGTAATATCTTCACATTTAAATGAAACGATAACACTTCTTTGAATATTTGCTTATAAGTATTTAAAATGAGACATTTGTAACAGGGAAATAATTTTTGTTTTTCACAAAAAAATACTAAAATAATCCTGACTATATTTTGAGAAAATATAAAAACACCATAATTACACAAATTACTTCAAGTGAGATGAAGGAAACAAACCATCACAGATTGTTTTGGTAATACGTATTATTAGTACAAGTCATATTTCTGCTTAAGGTGATGTAATATTTGAATTTAGAAGAGAGATAAGTGGAATAACAGGTTCTGGAAGTTACCAAAGGATTCTGGAAGAAGCAATGCCACAAGTCTGGGCACAGAGGGACAGAAGATTAAATTGCAAGTGTAGTATAAGCCCAGAAGAATAACTTCCGGGAGGAAATCTCTTGTGGCTGCCTTGACTGGGGAAAGTTCAGCTCGACGAACAGAAGCTTGAATGCTATTGGTTTCCTGCCGGATTCTGTTATTATCAGGCCTAGGTACATTTAATCTCTTAATAACATTTTCTGTCTATTCAAATGCCTTGTGGAAGTCATATTTTGAGGACCAAAAAAGGACTAAAAGAAACAGCAAGATAACAATAGGCAAAATTGTAAATTAGGTTAGCAGTTCAGTAGGAACAAAACTTTTAAAGCAGGTAACCGGTAGAACCAGGAGAATATGACTCTCAAGCGCCATTTATACATCCAGCCTTTCACCTTGCAGCCCTCAAAAGTCAGGGAAAATTCCTTATCTTCTCATAGCATAGACGATCCTTTGGAAAACTCCTACTAATGTTAAAGATTGAATGAAGCCTTAGGGGCTGGGGATTTAGCTCAGTGGATTTAGCTGCCTCGCAAGCAAAAGGACCCCAGTTCTATCTCTGGTACCAAAAAAAAAAAAAGATTGAATGAAGCCTTGCAGATTAGGGAATCCTCATGTTCTTCATATAAAACAGACACCTCTCTATAATGAAAGTCTCAGAAATGCTGTAAGTGGAAACTCCTCAGTATACCCCTTTCAAATCTCCACAATATTAAATAAAAATTTTTAAAACCATTGTTTATAGCTAGTGAACTTTAAAAATATTTTTCTTCACTTTTTTCTTTGAATCTTAGTTTTCCATTGATTTATATTATAGAACAAAGCAAAAGAAAGAAAACTGAAAAGTTCTGAAAGATTGAATAAACAAAACCTGGCAAGGAAATAAGTTTATTATATTAGTCATAATTGTGTTCCAGGAAACTAGTGTAGTAAAATAATGTAGGATTCACATCGCATCTTCATAAAACAGAAAAAGATGAGGCACGGAAAGTTAATGCTGGCTCTCATATTTTTTAATTCTCTTTGAATTAGACAAGGATGTGAACTAGATTGCACTTACGTCTTTTGTTTTAGTAAAGATTTGAAAAATTTGAGCTTACTCATAAAAATGGGTACATTTAAGCAGTCTAGAGAATCGCTTCTCGGCCTTTTGGCTAAGATCAAGTGTTAAAACAATCCAGAAGAAGACAACAAATTTCTCTTTTAAAACAGTATCAATGAATACTGACATTCTGATTGTTGGTACACTAATATCAAATTTGTTTAAGAATATATTTTTTAAAATTTCACCATTAGTGTTTAATTGTATGTATATCATACAAGTTTGCCATGAATATAAGTAATTATCCCACATTTACAAAGTGTTTTTAATCTTTCAGTTATTTATATTGGGATTTTCTTTCCCTCTTTCCTCCCTTTTCTTTGAAAAGGGATCACTGACATTATTTATACCTTATTCGTTTCTTTATCTTTCTTCCAAAGGCACTTCAGAAATAATTATCTTGAAAATGTATAATTTTAATTTTTTTTTATTTTCTTGTGGTGCTGGAATCAGACTCAGGGCCCCAGGCATATAGAAGTTGTGACACCCTTGGGAAGTGTGCAGTATTAGGCAAAACCATCTCCACATTCTATTGTGCTGAATTTGAGGCAGCAGTATACTGTTTTGTCTGAGCTAGGAGATGATGGCAGGGTATTTATGGGAGCATTTATGTATGCTTAGCAGTATAGGGTAAGATATGTAAATCTCAAACCTGCTAGGTGTCTGAAATGTAAGTTTTTGTTCTCTAAAACTGAGGAATGAATTCTAGGAGCAAGGCAGGTTAAGAGTAGGAAAATTTATTGAAAGGAAGCTTCTATCTAAGAGAGACAGAAGGGGGCCTGGAAAGTGGTTTGCCCCCTCACCCCACTTTTCAAAGAAATTTTATACAGAAAAGCCTTGTGATGAGGGACAAAACTGTTAAGACCCAGTAGAAATGTATAAGGTGGGCATGAAGTGGGAAAGAACCATGATGAACCAATAAGGTTACAAGTTCAGTCACCCAGGTAATCTTGATTGAACGGGGATCGAATGAAAACACAAGTCTCACACAAGGAATTTCCCATTTAGAATATCAGTCACTGCTATCTAACTTTAGGGGAACCAGTGCCTTCTCTTCTTGATAATGCTAATCAATGAATGTGCCTCAGTTGTTCTTCATGTTGGCTCCTCCTGTTGGCTCCTGGAGGGCTGGCACCTTGAGGACTGGGGCATTGGGGACTGGTGCCTTAAGGTAGGCCCTGTCTAACTGCCTACAAGATGTCTAATTAACTTACCTATCTACAATATGATGCCAGAACACATATTTATAAAAGTATATGCATCTGACTTCATTTATTGCAAGTAATAAATATCTGAGCTAAACAGGATGAGCCAAACACATCGGGAGTAGAAACTTAATTGTACTCGAAAAGCTGAGAAATAAATCTAATTTCATGCTACTCTATACCTAACAAAGGAAGCATCTCCATGACTTAAAGTCATTATTTTAATTTATTAACTTTGTTACCAACTCCAGAACTTTCTCTTTGAATTCTACAGTCAGAAACTTGTAGAGCTTAAAATGTTTACAATCCTTAAACACGAAGCACATACATGTAGTTAGAAATACACCTGCAAACTGAATTAAGTTCCATTGTTTCCAGTTGAGTGTTTCTATCTCTGAATGCATAATGGTGGCCAGGCACATTGGAAATATGGGTCACTCATAGGAAAAGGGAAGCAGAAATTGGATACTAAAAAGACAATCAAAATATATTCCAACTATGACAGCTATGGTATTTTCGTTTTCAGTTTGCAGATGATGAAATGAGCAGAATCCAAGATGGAACATAAATGTATAATCAGGGGAATTTGGATAAAGGTATAAGGTAATTGTGCTGCACTGTGTGCATTTTTCCACTGGAGAGCTCTGAAAGAGTAGAGAATGCAATTCAATGGTTAAGTGACATCAGTATTTTCTACAGAGTATTGAGTTATATTCAGCTTTATTAGAATAACAGATGACAGGAAATTGCAAATAATTTATAGTCATTTTGAGACTATTTTGTGTGTATGTTAACATCTAATTGCTTGACTTGAAAATTAACTGGGAAATTAACGTCATATTATAAAACAGTTGATTATGGTCTTGTTGTTCCTCTTTCTTTAATGAAAGACATTTTGATGCCTTTTTTTTTCTTAAGAATTGCTTAGTTTCTAGATCATGCAAATATACTTTTATTCAGTTGGCCATTAAGTGATTCAAACCATTTTCCTTCCTCTTTCACTTTTTAAATCCAGTATTTTTATCGTCATTTAATTTAAAATTCATAGGATCCTCCACTGTGGTATGGCATCTAAATTCTACATAGAAAATTCTGACTGGTATCTGCCACTTAAAGGTTCTTCTCTAACACCACAATAATGACAAATAATTATTTCAGGGTAACCCTTCAAATTCTGTAGAAAGAAACTATATACTTTTTAAGATGATGAAGGCTATGGTAAAAAATAAAATAAATCAAGTTTGTTGAGCTTTTAGTTATTTAATCTTAGCATTACTTGGTTTTTGTGGATGTAATCTTAATTTGTAGGAAGAAAATTGATGGTGATAAAATGGCAGGATTCCACATTGGTCTAATAACTGTCACTAAAATTAACTCATAAATACTACAGATCTTTACATTGAGAAATTAATTTTCAGTTAATTCAAGGACTACACTCTCCAACTAATTCAAAGTTTATATTGTACCTCTCTTGGAAAATGGAAAATGAATCTGACATGACCTGATAATTACAGTATTATCAATCCATGGCCAACATATAGAGAAATTAAGATAATTTAATAGATTCTTGTTTGTTATCCTCCTGCTTTCAAGTCTTCAATGAAAATCCAATACTTACTGTGGAATTGGGTCAGAATGTCATCTGAATTTCAAATTACATCTTAGTTACACTCAGACACTAGTTAAAATGATACAATTGCTAGCATGAAAAGCAATACATTTATTATTTTCAACAGTAACATTCCTTCTCTTACTATTTTTAATCCTTTTGCTGCAAGGATATAGTTTGTTTTGTTTTGTTTTTTTTCGAGAAAGAGAGAGACAGAGAGAGGAAGAGAGTGAGAGAATATCTTATTTTTTGTGTTTAATATTATTGACCCTATTTCTACCTCCAAAGACAGGCCTAATATGTGAGATTTTAATTGATATAAATAGTACTTTCTCCTGTTTTAACATAAGAGAAGCATCATTTTTCTAAGGTTAGTTTTGAAAAAAAAAACTTCATTTCTGGTAGAATGATGTGAAAACGTAAAGTCTCAAGGTAATGCATTCACTTTGATTAAAAACAGAAAAAAAAAAAACTTATTGCCAGTGTACCATCGCAAGAAACCTAAAATTGTAGCTAACAGCAAAGAATACTGCTAGAAGTGAGAACACAAACATTATTTTTATTGCTATATCAAGCATTTCCTAAAATATATTTTACAGAAGGTATTTTCAATCCCATGAGCCAATGAGCCAATAAAATTTCTTTTTTAAAATCTATAACTAAAGCCAATATGTATTTCCAATTCCATTTTTTCACTTGAAGTAAATTTACATAAGTAAATTGCATGAATCTTAAGTACACTATTCTATAAATTTTAATAACTGAATATTTTTACAGCATCATTTTAGGAAAGTTGTGTCATCTTTCGTGACAATCACCCCACAAAATCTACTTGCAGATTTTCATAGCATATAGTAATCTTACTAGTTTTAAATTTTCTCATAGATGGAGGCGTACAACTTGAGATGTTGAGTGTTTTTTTCTGTCACAATAATGTTTTGAGATTTGTTATGAATTAGATTAGTCATCTTGCTACAGAATGATCTATTTCATGACTATAATATAATTTGTTTTCCATTCCATTAAAGTATGTTTGATTGTTTCGAGTTTTTTACTATCACAAATAAAACTGTTAGAGCATTCACATAGTGGCTTGAGTGACATTATATTTTTATCTGTGAACTATTTTCTCTTTGTTGCCATTGAGCTTTGATTTTTTTTCTCTTTGGTCTTCAACTCTTTCTGCATTCTTTAATCCAATGTTTTACATTATTTCATTTTCTCTCCTCTCCTAGAATACCAATTAGATTATAAATCCTTTTTAATGTAACACTATCCTTCCTCAAGGCCAGTGCTGCCACCTGATAAACAAAGGTTTCTGAGAGCTCTCTTCTTTCTCTTATAATATTGCTATTTTTCTCTTCACTTACTCCTAAACTATAATCAGCACTTGCCCTGTTTCTGTTGCTACTTTTAGTAAATTTATCTGTTGGGTCAATTAAAATTAAGTAACAGAAAGGGGTTTTATTTTACTATGTGTAATATTTCTCACATAATCTTTTATTTCTATAAATCAATATATTTGATCTAGTTAATGAAATAAAGGAATTTCTAAAGGAATTTTTCTTTCTAAAGGAATTTTTAACATTTTTACCAAGCCAGGTATACCAGCAACAGTTACTTTCAACTTTTTTTTTTCTGACAATCTTTATTATGCTTTTTATTTTTGTTTTTCTGTTGTTTATTTTTGATGCAGGGTCTTACTATATAGTTTAGGCTGTCCTTGAACTCATTATGCAACCCAGGCTGGCCTCAAACTCTTGGTGATCTGCCTGCCTCAGCCTCCTGACTGCTGGTATTACAGGCCTAAGCCACCATACCTTGTTTTATGCTTTCAATTTTGAGTAATAATTCCACTGCATACACATTTCTAGGTTGGTGTTTTCTTTTATTCCTCCTCTTTGTTTAAATAATCATGCCCATAAATTTGTAAATAGCTTCTCATTAATGTTGTTCAATGAATTTTTTGCTTTGCTAAAGCAAAAGGTACCAAGGTACAGACTACTGCAAGCATTATGCACAAATATTAACTTTATATCTTATTAAGGAGTCATTTTATTTTAAAGCAAATTTAACTGGTGCTTTTTTTAAAATGACCTATGAGATAAGTGTAAAGCAATCCTGAATGTATTTTCCATGGTTCTTTAAGATGTCCTCTGCACAGCTAGTTCTCTTACAGAAGATGAAAATTTGGATGGGCTCCAAGATTTTTGTAATTCCTCTGAATCGAAGATATAAAATAGTGTGAATTTAGTATTTAAAGTAGACAAGCTCTGTCACTTCTATACATCCAATTTGTTTAATGTGGAAGATTTCTGAGTCCTTCTCCTTTTAGTCTTTTTCTGCTTGGGAATTCTACAGCATAAAGGTGGAGTTTGCAATTGTTCATCTTCTTTTCCTCATAGATGTTGGCCCCTCTTTAGCTTTATGTTTGTAATACCTGTCCTTTCCATATTTGGAGAGCAAAGAGCTAAAGAAGGAAATGACGGTTTCCTCTCTTTGCAGACTCTTATGGATCAGTTTGTTTTCTCTGGCAATGCCACATATTTAAATTCAAATATTTCATGGATGGTTCTAAGTTTCTTCTGAGACTCCCACCCACATTTATGAGAATCTCTTCCCTCTCGTTTTCTTCATAAGGGTGATGCTTTCTTTTGGGACTTATAATTTACATCTCCTTCTGCAAGACAGCTAGCAATATCCAGCATTTTTCTGTTCAGGTATATTAACTTGTTTGAAAGGTCCTCCTTAAATGAGATCAAAGATAGACCCATATTTTCTCTCTATTGATTGTGACTAAATTCTGGTCTAGAGGATCACTCTTGCCTCTTTTCAACGTATAGTCTTTGGAGTTTCACTTAGGCAGGCTTTTTGCAGCCATATAATTTGTTTTCCAATCTTCTTCCCTTAGATTTTAATGTAAATACAATACCAAACCACTAGACCCTGAAACTCTTCAGAATACTTACGAATTTTTGAATTAATCTTAGACTTCTCCTTCCTGGGGTTAATGGTGAAAATCAAGAATATCTCATTCCTCACCATGGAGGGATGGAAAGCTCATGCAACAACTCTCACTAGTGAATCAATTTTAAAAATTCCCTCTGCTCAATCTTCTACACCTGGCTCTTTACCAAGGTTGATGTTGGTGGAAGATTTAACAGGTTTCAGATTTTTTTTAAAGATTGCATTATAGAATGGCATGTTAGTTTAGAAAATATTTTTGAATTTTTCTTGTCTATAATGTTATATTTATACTTAACATGCTATTCTATTTCCATTTTCTTTTTGGTCATTGTTATATTCTTAAACTGCCCTCATTGGAAGTACCCCCAGAAGTGATTCATGTTAGTGACTGTATATGCAATACTCTCTCTCTCTCTCTCTCTCTCTCTCTCTCTCTCCTGCCCTCTTCTCCAACTAATGTATCAATAAATTGATCCCTATGATTATAAGATGTTTTTGAGTAACTTCTTTCTATAATTTCTTCCAGACACTATTCTCCTCAATACTAGCTCTTGGTCCACTTGATTTTTTCTGTCACCAGCACACCCTTTCCTTGTTGGCTTTTCTGTATACAAGTCTTGAGAGGTTTAGAAGGAAATAGACTGTGTTGATGAATTATGCACAAGAATAGAGTTGCCAGATGAAATATAGAATGCCAAGTTACATTTGCATTTCAGATAAACATACTTATATTAAAGTTATTCATTGTTTATCTGAAATTCAAATTTTCCTGGGTATCATGTATTTTTTCTTTTTTTGCTAACTCTGGAAACTACACAAAAAACACTATTAAGAATTTTTAACCTTAATAATGTATTTGCTGTTCATAATTTCATTTTCTTCTTCCCCAAATTGCATTAAATACACCTTGTGTATTTTATTAGATTTAGTTCCTATAAATTTTTCCATTCTGTTTATTTATATATATATATATATATGATATATATCTATATATCATATATACATATACTTATGTACATATGTATGTATCTTAAAGGCTCAAGAGAAAAACTAAACTGAACATTGATCTGATGTAATTAATTTATTAATTTGATTAAACTATCACCTATTTGCTTATGGCCCACTGTAGAATTCTGATTAAATCCTAATTAAAGAATCACTTGTCATATCAGAAACTTTATTGCCCTGTGCTTCATTCTTGTTATCACTTAGTGTTCCAGAAGGTGAAAAGAAAAATTAATACAAGACCTAAGGAAAATTTTAAGAAAGAAGACTTCTAACAGAAGATATTGCAGGGTTAAGCGATCCGGAGACCAGCAGGAACTACAGCTGCTACCGCTCACCCCTGGCTACAGTGGGGCCGAGCTAGGAGGGACGCGTGTGAGAAAGAAATCGCCTTTGCTCCAGTGAAGCCTGGGCCCCAGGACGGTGGAGGGAACACCTGTCCTGATCTCTGTCTTGTGCTTTCACCACAGTGATAGCTCTCATCACAGATCCAGGTCCGTGTCATGGAGGTCTTCACAAAGTAAGTGGAAAAGGAACATGAAGAACCATTTATTCAATAATGGGAAAAACGAAATCTCTCCATAAAAGTCATAGAAAACCTTATTTTTAATGTTAAACCTCTAATTCTACATGTGAAATGAATATTGAGTAAACACTTAAAAATCATTTAGTTCATATCTTCATGAAGGTCCATGCATATGAGTTAATGGTTGAAAGTCTTACTACCATTTTAAAGACTTCTTAATGATAATACTCTGTGAGGTAAACATAAAAATGATAAGCTGCTGACAATTTTTGGAGATGTATAAATTTATGCAATCTTTGAGAAAAGCAATTTGCCATTCTGTACCAAAAATTCAAATGTGTCTAGACCTGTATTCTTAAAATAAGTGTGTAGGAATTTATTCTAAGAAAACATTACATAAGTGCATATGGTCACCTAAATATTTCTATATATTTACATGAGATTCTGCATTCATGGTACAAAACTTGGAAGTAACTTAAAATGTTAGAGATTATTTAAAGAGATACAGTATATCTATAAAATATAATTCTGAATATTTATATATGCTGTGAATTTTTTTTTCTAAATCATGAGCAATTTAGGATGAGTAAGCAATTGAAAATAGAGGCCAAGGATTTGGCTCAGTGGTTCCGCCATTTGCCTTGCAAGCACAAGGACCCAAGTTCGATCCCCAGTACCAAATAACATAAAATATTTAGAAAGTAGAATATAAACTGTGATTAAACAGAAATGTCTTAATGTGTTGAAAAGTTTAGAATAGTGGGTAGAAAGAAATATTAGTTAGAAAATATCTTTGAGAAATGAGATAATACATGATTTTTACTTTAATTTTTACACAATACTTTTCTTATACAATTCAGGTTGTGTTACAATTAGTATTCAATAAAATTTGCTCATCTTAAGTCTAAACTTGAGTGAGATCTAAAAAAATGTTCTCCTTTGTGTACCTACCACAGAAATTGAGATATGGAGGGTTCCGTATCTCAACAACGTTCTCATATGTCTTTGATAACCAAACCTCCTTTCTCATTCAAAGCCCTTGAAAATTACTAATCATACTTCTTAGTTTTGCCTTTTCTATTTTTGTAATTAATTAATTTTATTGGTACATTTAAGGTATACAACGTAATGACATTCATCATTGCAAATTTGCACCTTTACATCATCCATCTTGGTTCTCATTTTTTCCCCACTCCCCTGCCCTCTCCTCAACCCATGCCTCCCTATCTACAAAGACTTTGTTTCCAGTTTTTTCTTTTTCTCATGTTAATTCTATTCCCATCTTCCTTTTCCCTACCCCTCCCACTTCCCATTCCCCTTTGCACCTTTTCTTCCTATTTCACATTATCTATTGAACCTTTTGGTTCTTATTTACACTTTCAGTTTCTCACACTAGAGATACCATTTGGTATTTACACATATGCGTCCTATTTACTTCACTCAATAGTATCACTTCAATGTTCATCCATTTATCTATAAATATCTCTAGTTGCTCATTCTTTTTGGCTGAGTAGTACTCCACTTTATATAAAACAGACAAATAAAATAAAATTTCTTTATCCTGTCTCCTGTTGATGGACAATTGGGCTGCTTCCAAGTTTTAGCTATCACAAATTGTACTGCTAGGAACATGGGTGCACATATACCAGTGTGGTATGATTCTTTTATTTCTTGGAAAGATGCCCAGTTGGAGAATAGCTAGGTCAAGTGGGCCCAGTAATTCTAGTTTTTTTGAGGCATCTCCATACTGATTTGCACAGCGGTTGCCAGTCTACACTCCCACCAGCGGTGGAGCAGGGTTCTTCTTCCCCATAGCCTGCCAATGATTGACACATGAATGGGACAGTAGAATAGGTAGCAGATTGCTTTTGATTTCTTTTATTTTGTATCAGTTAATTTTTTGGTATATTTTACATATATAATATAATAGAATTCACCACTGGAAATTTGTACCTTTAGGTAACCTATCTTGGTTATATATTTTTTAGATTGTCATTTTGTATATATAAACTACTTATTCTTTTATATTGATGACTAGCATTCCCCTGTATTACTGTACCACAAAATTTTTATTCATTGAGCATTGGGGACCTTTCCAGTTGGGAGCTATTATGAAGAAAACTACTGTAACAGTCATATACAGGTTTTTGTGTAGGGAAATATTTTTTAATCACACTTGAGTAAATACCTATCAGTCTGGATCATATGATAATCATACATTTAATTTTTTTAAATGCTGAATTATTTTAAAAGTAGCTGTACTATTTTACATGTCCATTAATAATATATGGTAGTTAGAGTTTACTAAATTTAGCCAACAAAATAATTCTTATAAAAACCTTAGGATAACCAGGTTGGAAGTAAACATGTGAAAGTCATTAAAAGTGTGTAGTTATAATATGAAAAAAATAAAATAACAGATGGCCTAATCAATTTAGACAATATGAGGGTGATTTTTACCTCTTGCTAATGATTATTGGAATAGTGATTTCTGTTCACCAATTCTTAATAGCTTATGTCTTACATTCAATCAACTACTGAATCAAGGAAAACTTAGAGATGTATCTTGTTATGGATAGTGGACATCATAAAAAGCATTTTCCCCTGTTTCTGGTTTTCCAATCAGGATGTGGTACCTTTCTTATTACATTACTCCTCAGCTGTTGATTTTAGTCTCCTTAGTTCTATTTTTTCAGCAATACAGAATATAGTTAAAGCTCAGGAACACTTTCCTCTTAATAATTCTTCTCAACAGTCCTAAACTTTTATTATTAAATTTTTACTGGTTTTTTGCCATCTGCTTTGCATTCATTGTTCAGTTCAAATTCTTTCTTCTTTTATTCATCAGTATTCACAGAGATGACATGAAGTTTTCATAGACCAAAAACAAAATTTGTATAGTAGGATGTTGTACAGACTAAAAGTGTAGTTAAATATTATTTGATTGTCCTTTGACTTCCAGGGTACATTTCAGTTTCAAAGGGGAAAGAAACTGGTATAATGTACTATTTTTCTGTGTTATATTTGATACTTTATGTATTCGAAGACTTTTTCCCTCTAATTGTGCCACTAAAACAATTGTGGTCATTTTATATTTCATGAACAGATATGCAGAAATATATTTTTTAAACATTAGGAACAATGTCTCCATTATTTCACTTCTCAGATCTGTGGCTTACTCTAGCTTGTACTAAATTGTGCTTTGAAATTAATTATGGTCCTCTCAAAGGGACTTTGAAAGGTCAGATTGCCTCTTCCTATGCCTCCAATCAGCGTGGCATTTCTAATTGTTGGGGGCGATGCTGCAAAAATGATCTTTAGGAACATATAAAACCATCACGTGTAACCTATAACTTGCCCTCTAATCATCAACTGAGCTCCAGTTGTATAAATTACTTTTTCTGAGTTCAATATACATTTTATTAGTACAGTTCCCTTTCTATTAGATAGATGCATATGGTTAACCTATTAAGTAAAATTGCTTATAAATGTAAATTTTTATGATTTTTAAAATGTTAATGTATGGCTTGTTAAATGTTAAAGTGGCAAAAAGCTTTTAAGAGCTCATATGTACTCAATTTCATTTTGCAACCCTCAACATGTAAGGAGAAAATTCATAAGATATTTGTCAAGCTAAGATTTTTATAAACTTGATGGTCATAATAAATCATTGTACAAAAATTTAGGGTAAATATAAGACAATGTTAATGCCATATTAAAAAGGGTAGCTGTCTCAGAAGAGCAAGCATCTTCTTCCTAGTACATTATAGAAGAAAAATTTACAAAATATAAGAATTATGAATTTTGACTATAGCTAAAAACTGAGATTTGCTTTGTACTTCTATGATTATTACATCACTTTATTGCTTGTCTATGCAAGTATGTTTACATTTCCCATATACAATAAATTTGTATTATAGATAAGTTTGTTGAAGCTTTATATAAGTTTTTTTAGATAAATTTTATGAGGCACTCTTACTCTTATACCTGCCTGTGTTACTTATGACACAGTAACATAATCATAGAATGATATCAGAAATGAGAGAAATTTTTCATATTGAATACTGTGATCATCACTGAATCTTTAACTTTAGACTTTTTGTTTTGTTTTGTTGTGTTTGTTGCCCTGGATTGAACTTGACTTGTGCTTGCGGGGCAGTTGGCAGAACCACTGAGCTAAATTCCTGGCCCTAGATTTAATTGCAAGATTTTTCCAAAACTATAGATAAAGTCCAATCACTGACTTATATTCTTGAGTTATGATGCATGACCACATGCACTTTTTAAAAATGACCCAGGTAGCCTGATATGTGCCCTACATTGACATTTTTAACATTCCAGTTCATAATTTATAAATCAAAATACAAATGTCTAGAATTTATAGGATTTACTTATGTTTAAGTGGCAAGGAAAAGTGGAACTAAAAGTTATGTTGACTCTCTATTTATCCTTGAGATCAATGGCAGATAGACAAATCTACAATCACAGTCAGATGAACAGAGTACCAGAGGAGCAAGCATTAAATTCTTTCCAATACATAGTTCCCTCCACATAGTTGCATTAATGGATAGAACAATAACACTGACACAAAATTAGATGACATAGTATTATACTACTTCGATATGGCTACTGCAGCCTGCATAATTAAACAACAGAGTTTGTTGATACACATTTTAGATAAATGAGAAATCCAAAATATTCTTTAAAAGGAAGATAATTGGCAGTGTAGAAATAGGTTTTAAAAAGGTAAAGGTACCAAGAGATGAAAAGGTGGTAGGGATAGAAAGAAAAGGCTTAGAAATAAAAGGAAGATTGCAAATTAGAAGCGGGCCCCAGAATGTGGTAACAGTCCAGGCCAAAGCATGACCCCATTTATGTTGGTAAATGGGGATGCAATAAGATGACTGATTTCTACTTGATGTAGGCAGCAAGGCAGAGGGTCATGCTGACTGCTGGCCTCAATGCCATCACCTTCAGATCCAGCCGCCTCTGAAAGCCACACCTACTGGGCCTGGCCTTCCCCCGTTGAGTACAGGTCCCCCGTCCTTCCTTTCCTGAACTTGAACTTCTTGAAGAATCTATGTCTATCTCTCACTCTCTACATCTTTCCTCCATGGCTGTCTCTTAGTCACTATGGTCAGGTATCACTCAAAAAAACTGGCATGAAGCTTTAGTGCAGTTCTTTTGTGGTTTAATTCTTTCTCATGAGTAGAGCCTCTCTGGCACTATGGTGGGCAGTTCCCTGGATTTCTTCTCCAACACTTTCCTTCCATGAAGAAGTCACTCTTGGGGTAAACATCCTTATTACTGATTTTGCAGTTTAGAACAGCTGTTGGCTTTGTAGGGGTTGACATTGCTAGCCCATCCATTATTTCTCCCTGAAGCTGCCTCCACTTTGAGATTTACTCTCTCTCCTGAGACATTTCCCTTATTTGTGATCAGGTTGACCAATTGGTCATCACCTTTGAGGCTCTGTGCTGAGAGGAAACAAAATGCAGTCTCAGCTGGAAGTTGGCTATTTGATAGGTCCAGGACACAGAATGAACAGCACAAAGTTGCTTGTTTGTTTGTTTTTGCTTTTTGGTACAAGGGATTGAACTTGGGTCCTTGCGCTTTCAGGGCAGGCCACCAAACCACTGAGCTAAATTCGTGGCCCGAACAGCACAAAGTTGGATGAAAGCACCTATGTGTAGAGCTGCTCTTCCGCAAAAGCTGCTGCTGGATGCAGTTATCCTGTAATTTTGTTTTATCTGACAGAAATTGCCATAAATTGAAAATACTGAATGTTTAAATTTTAGAAATTATTGCAGTAAAATACATAGTGCTATAAATCCACCCAAAATACTCACTCCATCTTTAAACACGCTTATATAGTTCTTGGAAATAGTCTTTAACTGAAATAAAGGTTTTTTGGTTTTTTTTAATTTAAAAACTTGCTGTATTTTTCCATCATACCTTGTATAGAGTTCTCCATTTCAACCAGAAATATTATCTCTTCCCAAAGTTACTTTCTCCTATATTTTCATGTATTTTCCCAAAGACTGTCAGTCGATTCCATTTGACAAGAAAAGACTGACTAAGAATTGTTCACTTAGATAATTTGAAGCTCTACTTGAGGACTTCTGAAACAGAAACTACATATTCTATATGTATAAGTGACAAATGTTATAGCCTAATGTCTGACAATAGAAATGTTTCTTCTATTACTATTTAAAATGTTTATAACTGATAACAATAGAAGATCCAGTTCAATTAATTTAAATAATGATGAAATTAAATACTGTGTATATCAAAAATTCAAAATAATTTAACTCTAAAGCAAATTAATTCAGTAATTCAATGATGTTATCTTAATTTTTCCATTACATTGTTTTGTCAATTTAGGTTCAGCATCTTATTTAGGCTGGAAGTAAATTGCCTTCACAAGTTCAGGATATATTATCAGAAAAGGATAATCAGAGAAAGAAATAAATCATTTATTGCAGTGGATTTAATTGCAAAGGCACAAAGCTACTTTTTAGAAATACCAGCCAATTTCGCATCATACTGGCTAGAAATGTATCCTATTCCAATGCCTAAACGAATCACTGTCAAAGGAACTATTTGATTTAAAGAAAATGATAACTAATTTCCACAGTTGAGAATAAAATAACTTCTCACAGCCATGCAAAGGAGAATATAGAAGTCATTTTTTAAAAAAAAGATAACTGAAAAGGAAGAAAGAACAAATGTTGGATAGAGTATTAAAACTGTGCTAATCCTTCAGTATGTAAAAATCATTTAAATATATGTATGTGTGTGTATGTGTGTGTGTGTGTGTGTGTGTGTGTGTGTGTGTGTGTGTGTGTGTGTGTGTGTGTATCCAACAGCTCCAAGCTCCAAGTTTCAAACAGCAAAGCTTGAAAAGAACTGCTCTGTATTCTTAACTTTGCTTAATAGTCCAACCAGAAATCCTTGGAAAAAAAAAATATTGGCCAAAAGCGAGTGAAGTATCATGTCTTCTGTAGGACACAAAGCGGTCCCTTCAGTCCAAGCACCACTCTCACTAAGAAAATATATAGTGCTTATGTTAGTCCATCAAAACATACATCATTGTGCTTCTCTTTACTTTTATTTGCATAAAATATTGTAACCATGGCTCTAATGAAAATTAGTGACACAGTAGTAAAGCTAGGAAGAAAACTATGAGAACTACCATATAGTTAAAGAAAGAAATCATTACAAAATTTGTGAAAGTCTTGGAAAAACAAATCTATAAGTATAATTGGAGGGATCAGAACCAGTTATATGCTTTTCCGTTATTTCTTATAGGAAGAATATTTGCATGCTTTTTGTTGTTTTGACATGAATTTGGAATAAGCTGAATTTGCCAACTAAGATATCGCTAAATTCATATGTATTTTACTGCCACTACAGACAGAGGAACACAATCAAAGATAGAAAATGGTCAGGTAGTTTTGAGGCTCTAGTTCCAACATACCCTAAAATCTAATTCCATTAATTTTCATTGAAAATTTTTATTGTTGTTGCTTGTTCTTTATTGGGTTTTTATGACCTTTTAAATGGTACTTTGTTTCTATTTTAGTTATAGTGAGATTTCTGAGAGAACAAAAATTGTGGAGGAGAAAGCAGTAGAGAAATGTAGCCTCTCCGGGATCTGGAATCCAAATACCTGAAAAAGAACAACTTGATAAAAAGAAAAAAGAAGTATATCTCTGGGAATCTGGAGGATACTGAGAGGAAAGTTAGAATCCATAACAAGTCGGAGAATGAATCACAATGCAGAATTAAAAATGAAACAGTCTAAAAACCCACCCTGGCTCCTAGGGGGTAAAACTTATCTCCAGAGAGACAAGGTAAGCCTGCATGGTTAGGAGCTCCAAGGAGAACTATGGGCCACACCATCCATGCTAACCCTAAGAAATAGAGAAAGCTATCTTAAAAATCATATGGAACGTGAAGAGACTCAGAAGAGCATCATAATCCTGGGCAACAAAAACAAACCAGGAGCCATCAGAATGCTGTATTTCAAGTTATGCTGTAAAACTACAGTGATATTTGATCAAAATCTATGATAGATAATGTGAAATAGAAAAAAAAATCCAAAGGGGAAGTAGGAGGGATAGGGGAAAGGAACAAAAGGAAATGAATAAATATGAGATAAATAAAAATCAGAAAGTCTTTGTAAATAGGGAAGGGTGGAGGGAAAAAAGGGAGGGCAGGGGAATGGGAAAAAAATAAAAATCAAGATATATCATTTAAAGGTACAAATTCACAATGGTGAATGCTATCATACTGTATAGCTAAAATATATCAATAAACTTAATGGAAAAAAAAAGAGGAAAAAAATCTACAGTGATATTAACAGCATGCTTTGGCCAGAGAGAGAGAGAGACAGACAAACAGACAGACAAATTGACAGTGATAGACAGAAACAGACAGAGAACCAGAAACATATGGATCAATGGATCAGAACATATAATGTAGAAACAACTCCAGGCACATCCAGTTATCTGATCTTTGACAACGGAGCCAAAAAAAAAAAAAAAAAAAAAAAAAAAAAAAA
>NW_022900941.1:24067594-24076368 GCF_012274545.1 Fukomys damarensis | reverse complement strand
AAAAAAAAAAAAAAAAAAAAAACAGTACGGAAAGATAGCTTCTTTAACACATGGTGCTAGAAAACTTCAAAAAAAGAAAAATAATCTGGTGGAATATAAACTAGTTAAAACACTTGAGGACATAGGCATGGGTAGGACTTTCTGACAGAATCCAATGGCAAAAGAGATATTATCAAGAACCAATAAATAGGATCATATCAAATTAAAACAGCAATAAAAACAACCAACGGAGTGAATACACAATAGAGTGAAGATACAACACTACTTTGTTGTGGGTGGGAAGGTAAACTAGACAACCACTATAGAAATCTGCATGGGGATCCCTCAAAGAACTAAAACTAGAAAGGCCACTTGACTTAGCTAGTCCCCTTCTAGTTATCTTTCCAAAAGGGTTGAAAATCATATTACATTTATACATGCATATGTATATTTATAGCAACACAACTCATAATAGCTAAATCTTGGAAGCAACCTACATGTACATCAACAGGTGAACTGACAGAGAAAAGTTTACCTTTATACACAATGGGGACTTCACTGACATAAAGAAGGACAAACCCGATTGATTTATAGAAAAATACATACACTTTTCAGCCATAAAGCTACGTGAGATAAATAAAAACGCAAGCCTAAATGTCTCCCGGTTTCTCTTGTATGAAAATAAAAACTGCAAATACAGAGAAAAGTTAAAGATAATAGAAAATCGATCTTTTGCAAAAGGGGAGGGTATGAAGACGAGAATGAAGGGGGAAGTAGAAGAGAAGAGGATGCAAAAAAGAATTATGATGAGTTACTTTTATCAACCCTCTAAGGGGATTGTAATCATCATGTACTGCAACATGATACCAATAAAAATTCTAAAAAAAGAAATTTCTGTCACTTGTGATAAAATTAATATACATCACCATATTGTGATGAATTTAAGTGACTTTTTTATTTCTCATTATTTTGTTCATCAGTAAAAAATTTCCTCATTTCTTTGATGGGAAGTATGGCTTCTTATCTTTAACCAATTTAATTATACCCCAAAAAAAAAAGTCTTCAAAAAGTTTATATTTTCTCATCAGTTCAGACTATTTTCTGAAAAAGTTTCTATTTTTCTCACAAAATAACATATGAATTTATCATTTTTAAAATTATTGTGTCAATGCTAATTTCCTTTTTCAATTACTTTTGAATTTACAAAAGCTGTTAGTAATTATCAAGAAAAAATGTTTGACCTAAATACCCTCTAGTTAATATTTGCATTTCATTCTTATTTGTCATTATAAGATTCACACCTTTGCATTTTTAATATTATGAATTTTTTAGTAACGTAACAGCATCACTACTTTCTTCTCCATATAATGGAATAGATTAGAACATATAAAATCTAAGTGTTAAGCTGTTAATGGTCTTCCAAGGGTTTCTGTTCCTACTGTGAATCTTCAGCGATTTCCTTGGGGTTTCAGTAAAGCAAATTTTGCAAATTATGCTTGTTTCTGTAGAAATTTTGTGTGTTCCTAAATAAGTTTATTCCAAATTTGTGTTCAGAAAGGCAGGAAAACTTCTTAGAAGAACAACAGTTTTGAAGCTCTCCTAACCTAGGTTTATCATTTTTTTAAAAATTTACTCATTTATTTATTTACTATATACTAAAATTGATACAGAATACTATTGCAGAAAAATCTCTATTTTGGGGGGAAGGGCTTTCCATTACTCCTTCATCAGAACGACCAAATAAAGAAGTTCTCATTGAAGCAATATGAACCACACTAAGAATTTTACCAAAATATCTGCCATTTTACCAAAAATGTTCAATGACTTCTGTCCTACGTAAATCCTTATCAGACCCAGACCACCGGGGAACAATTAAGCTTGCATAAAGGGTAATCTGAAAGGAAATATGGTATAGAGGAACGAGAATCCACAGTAAAGGAAATCAACATCTGCTGGGGTAGCAGCCTCCTAGTTTTGATTCTGCAAGTGAAGAATGAAAGGAGAAAAGCTTCTGCATTTGTTGGGGGGCATTTATTTCCCAAGGCTCCATGAAAATTATGCGCTCAATTACTTGAGTGAAGGAAGGAACATGAAAATGAAAATGAGCACAACTTTGCTCTTAGTCTAGAAGTCCAGAGATATCAAAAACAGTTATTTTTTTCATGAGAAAATAGAAATACATGTTAAAATCAGAAGAGATTGGGATTAATTTTCTGTAAGGAAACTCTTAGGTTATAATTTCAAGAAGTTTGGCAGGTAATGATTGCAGAAGACTGGAGTGTGAGAGAGAACTAGGCCAGTGGAAATACTTTATTGGCATAAAGGAGACTAGAGTAACTTTCATGTAGGGAAAGTTTTGTGTGCTGAACATTTCAGAGACAAAGGCAGAGAGTATAGGGTTAAACGGCATGTTCTTCAAATATAAAGTAATAGCAGCGGAGGCCTATCTTGCTCTTTCAGAGAAAAGCCTTAATGAAAGGATCCCTACTCCCTGGGAGAGTTGACACTCCCTTTCATAGAATTCTATAATTACTCATCCTTCCTGTATTATTTTAGAAGCAACAGAGTCTATAGATTTAATGTGTTAAGACAAGTTGGCTCTTTCTCTCTCCTTCTTTTTGGTACCAGACCACATGAAGGTCAAAAGTCAAGTCCATAACTTGATTTTGTATTTTATACAGAGATTTTCTCTGTGTAAAGATTTGAGCATTATCTCCCATTAGAAGAAGTTAAATGTACAACAAAACCCCCAAGGTTGATCTTGATAAGATTGTGCGTTTTACAATTTCCAATGCATCCTGTTTTTCATCTACAAGGAAGAAAGGAGAACAATCTGGAATTAAATAAATATCTATTCACCAGGCTGTGTTTTTAAGATAAAGTGTAAATAGAAAGATGTTTTATTTTATTCTAGATATAAATGATTCTCAATAAAATTGAAGTCATCTTTAAAAAAATACTTTGCGATTTGAGCCCCATTTCTTCACAAATTTCCAAACAATGGTGACAGCCACCCACTGCTTTGTTCAACAGTAAACAGGTTGATTTAGACTATAGTCATTGTATCAGTACACATGAAAAAGAAAATATGCGCATGTAAACAAGATTGGACTATATCTACACACTTATTTTTTCTTTGAAAATGAAACAAGTTGGCAGCCTTTCTAATAAACACTGCTGAATGCTATCTTAGTCATATGTTTGAGTTTTCAAAAGCTGAATCTTATGGTAATTGCATATTGCATCTACATACTTCAAATGAGTTCATAATGGCTATTATCATCAGAATGAATAGGAAAACAATTAACCATGATTAGCCTTTTTATGTGAAGAGTTACCTCCTTATTTTGGCATTCAGTTTGCAATCATTTTGAAATTAGCTATGTTTGAATAATTTTACTTATTTATTTTT
The DNA here is from genome assembly GCF_012274545.1 of Fukomys damarensis. Taxonomy (NCBI): domain Eukaryota; kingdom Metazoa; phylum Chordata; class Mammalia; order Rodentia; family Bathyergidae; genus Fukomys; species Fukomys damarensis. Next base: position 24,072,977 of record NW_022900941.1, on the reverse strand, counting down.
ATATTTCAATAGTATAAGAACAAATGAGTTTCTTAACCTTATGCATTTCTATAAAAAGATAGAGAACGCTAGCAGTGTTCATTAGAGTAGAAAGCTTTGCCTCAACTACTTTCCTTATACTTTTGTTTAAAAAGCAGAGCAAAAGAAATCTTTCTGATCTTTGTTGTAGCTTAGTTTAAAATTGAGCTAACCTGAAATAGCCATTGTTAAATTCAGTCTTGCACTTTATACTGTGCTCTACCTCAAACGATTAAATTTCACTGCCACTTTCCAAGGTAAATGATTTCTTATGAAAGGACAGGCATTATTTAGTAAACACACACCTATGATATGTTCCAGCACCACACGCTTTGGAAACTTTGTACATGCATGTTTTAAATTTCACATGCAATAATAGAATCCATTTAATACCAGAGATTCTCAAATGCTATGGATTAAGTGAAGGAAGACTACATAAATGCAGACCAGAATGTCTTTATCTGTTGTTGAATTAATGGAGCACTGACTGTCTTGCCTGTGGGGATGTGTTTTAGGTCCTGCAAGTGAGGACTGGAAGTGACATCCCAGGGGAAGTCACAGACACTGTCAACTTTCCGGATGATGATCATGCAGCCAACACACTCTGTGTTTGCAGAGAGGTTTAGGTCCCTGGAGGTGTAACCTTATGCTGTGTGCTTGCTCCATGGTTTGCAGAACTGTCAGTGGCTGTGACTGGGTAGCCCTTCACTGCAGCTCTGCAGTTCCATGAAGTAGTTTAAATTGCAGCAGGCTCAGCAATTCTCGGGAGTCTGCGTTTTATTGTAAAGATGGCAGCAACTTCTTTTTTCCCCGAGGAAAAGAGAGGAACATAACATAGAAGTTGATTTTTAAAAATTAATTTGGGTTACATGAAAGTCAATTAGGATTTGTGGTACATGGTGCTAAATGCAGTAAACTATGTGTGAATAAAACATTTCCTTAACATTACATTCATTTATTTAGTTCCATTGCCATGTCCCATAGTTTCCCATTTGCTTACTCATTATTATTCCATATTGAAGAATTGCAGAAACTGGTTCTTTAAAACACTTCGAAGGAGTTTCACTGGAAATATTCAAAAGTTAAATGTCATCATCATTACTTTCTGGAGCTGCACACCCTTGGCATAATGTATTCTCAAGCCATCTTTTGTATTTTGTTAAATTATTTACTTTTTGCAGCTAAGACAAGACATTATTCCTTCACTATAGTTTAACAAAAAAATTCTTCTCTCAATATTTTTAAATGAATATATAGGTTTAAGAAAATTATTTGGCCTTGTTTTATATTTTATATGACTATTGAGAACAATGCCTTATGATATATTTGATTTTAATCTACTTTCTTTCAAATCTCTCAAAAATATCTTTTTTATAGGTAACTCCTGTTCAAATTCATTAACACAAGCTTCTGCCTTCTTCAGTATGTTTTGGAACATATATTTACTACTTCCATTGAGATGCAATGTATAAACTATGCAATGTAGCAACTGAAAATACAAATTAAAAGATTTGAGTAAATCAATACAAGTCTGCAACTGTCACTATATTCTAGTTTTAGAATATGCTACTAACTCAAAAATGTGCCCTTATACCAAATTGTGGTTAATTTAGCTTCTCATGCCATCCTTAGGAAACCATTGATCTGCTTTCTGATTATACAAATTTGCCTTTATTCAATACTACCCATAAACAAATCACACAATAAATGATCATTTACATATTACTTGTTTTCTATTAGCAGGAGCTTTTGAAATTTAAACATGTTTAATATTGTGGTAACCAGAATATTTGCTTGCTAAAGATATACACAATCTACTCAGAAACTGAATATTTCATGTTACGTGGAAAAATGAAATTAAGGTAGCAAATGGAATTAAATTATCACTGGTTTTAAAAATAAGGAGATTTCCCTGGATTATCCAGTGGATCTGATCTAATCACGTCGTTGTTTACATGAAGAAATAGGAAGAGATTGAGATGAAGCAACAGGAGGGTGATTTCTTTGACAATCACTGGCTTTGAAGATGAAAGATGATTGTGAGGCAAGAAAAGTTGACAGTCCCTAGAACCTAAAATATTCATGAAAACAGATTCCCCCTCCAGAACTTCGAGGAAGGAAAGGCACTAGCTCCGTCTATTTTAGCCTAGTGACCCCACTTTAGATTGAGGACCACCATAATCTCGGTAACTTTGTGCTGTTTTAAATTATTATATTTGCAGTTCTGTGCTATAGAATCAACAAGAAAGTTATATGTGTATATCATCTCTTTTTTGCTTAGTGTTGAAGAGTATTCCATTTCATAGATCATTTTTTAATCTATTAAATCTATTGGTACATACTAGGTATACCACCCAGTTGCATTCACCCTTGGGATCTTGTACCTTTACATGACTTATTAGGTTATTTTTCCATTCTCCAGCCTTCCTTTCAGCCCCTCCACCCTTCCCTGTTTACAAAGACATTGTTTCCATGCTTTTCCTTTTCACAAATTTTTTCTTTTCCCTTTTACCTTAGATCATATTTTGATATATCTACCCTTAATGGATATTTGGATTGTAAAAGTTTTAGTCCATTGCAGTGATGGTTCTGTGAAGGGTATAGTTACATATTTTTTGTCATTGTGTATCTTAAGGTAGCATTATATTTAACTTTTTAAGAAATTTCCCAACTCTGTGTTACAGGATTCATTACATTTTGTATTTCAATCAGTGATGCATGAGCATTGTAGTGTCTCCACGGTCTCACTAATACTTGACTAAAGTCTTTTTTTTTTAATTGTTGTAATTTTAGTGGGTGTTTAATGGATCTCATTGTGATTTTCAGTTACACTTGTTCAACAAATATCATATGCAGCAAATTTTCATGTGCTTTTGGAACAGTTATATATCTTCTTTGCTGAAATGTCTATTCAGGTATTTTTGCTTTAAGTGATTTTTCTTCTTCTTAAGTACTAAGTGTTCTTTATGTATTCTAGAGGCATCCTTTCCAGATATAAAATTTATATCTATTTCATCCCAGTATATAGCTTATACTTTCATTTCCATAATGGTTTGTTTTAAATGTTGATGAAGTCCAATTTATCAAGGATTCTTTTTCTTTTATATGTCCTGTTTTGAGTATCATATGTCTTAGTCTATCACAAAAATCAAGATTTTTTCCATTCATAATCTGTTCTGTTATCACTTTTAGCTCTTAAACCAAAGGATATGCTGCACTCTTAGTTAATATTTGTATATACTATCTGAAGTGAAGTACAAATTTTTTCTAGATTTGCCTTCATTTTATTTTAGATACGGTTATCCAGAAGATTAGGATCATTTGTAGAAAAGAGCACCTATTTTCAGTGAATTGACTTGGAAATTTGTAAAAAATTATTTGAACAAAACTGTAAGGATTTATTTTATGACTCTTCATTTCTTTCTGTTCCCTTGATTTATACATAACTTTCTTTGCAGATATTCTTTGTATTTTCACTACTGTGATTTGCATAAATTTGGATGCAAATAAGTCCTCAAAATCTGTTATTATTCAAAATACCTTTGTTATAGTAATTCCATTAATTTATTGGCAAATTTTAAGTTGAAGTTTTCCACATCAAAATTTTAAATATGTTGACTTTAGTTCTAAAGCAAGGGCTAGCATCACTAATGAATTAATACCTTCATTAATAATGAAATAATAAGAAAGTTTAAACAATATAAGTCACCATTCATGTATAGGGTAATCTAACAGTTGAAAGGGCAGGATACAACAATATAAATCACCTGTCATTGTTTCATAAATACAGGATTGATTGAAGTATTTATTCTTTTTAAAAGGTGTCAATACAAATATTAAGTTGTACATATAAATTATCTATGAGATGAAAACTATTATGAGTTCTGGCTTTTCTCATATTTTTAGTTTCAAACATATATGCCTTAATTAAAACCTCATTCATTCTCAGTATTGCCCTTAACCATTTTCTGATGTACTTTTTTTTTCCTAAAGAAAAAGCACAGATTAAGTTCCATTTATTTTTAATTCCTTATAAAAGTGAAATCTTCATTTTTTCTATAAAACAAAACTTTAAAAATTGAACTTTTATTGGAATACATTGGTTGTATGTAGATCAGCTTGTCAAGAAATGTTATCTCAACAATGTTGCAAGATACTTTTCATCAGTTACAATACTTTAAGATTTATGTTTCATTTTGTTTTCATTGACTATTGACTGGTTAACTGATTGATTGTGGCTACTAATTCACATAGATAATTTGCATTGAGTTTTCTTCCAGTTAATTAACTATTCTGTATTACCTTTTAATTTTACTTTCAGAAATTCCATTTAAAATTATATATCCACACTTGGTGTGTTTATTTCATTCATTATTTTGATAATTAAATTAATTCTTTATGACTTCCTTTTAGTTCTTGGAACATAGATTTTTAGTGGCTTTGTAGTGTTTATTTGCTAAATCTAAGCTCTTGGAAACTAACAGACAATTTCTCTTCTCTCAGAAGACAGGTTGTACATTCATGTTTCTTTGTTTTTTTTAATATTTTTATTGAAAAATTCATGCATTTCAAATGACATAGTAACTTAGAATTCAGTAATGTTCCGCTAGCATTTTTTTTGAAACATTTTGTTCAGCATTTGAAAACTCTCCTAGATTACATCTGAAAAATCTTTCTGCCCAGGTTGTAAGGTCTAACATAAAATCATAGCCAAGTCTTCGTTTTATTTTTCACTTAAGAAAGTGTTTAAGAAAATATCCATAAGTAAAAATAAATTAATATTTTTGACAATTTTAATGAAACTATTTTGTGTCATATCACCTCTATTTTAAATGTGAGTGAATGGCATAGGTCATTTGAATCAGAAATGTCTAATAAGTTTAAACTTGCGTAGTATTTATACCAACTCTGAAAAGTGTGGCAGTTTTTTAAAATATACAGTGAAATGAGCTACTAGTACATCTATAAGTGTAGCCATGTTTCTGAGAGTAAATAAAATACACACTTAAAAAGCAGCACTGAAGGGAGGACTGCGAAATGAGGAAAAATAAGAACCAAGGTAAGTCATGTAAAGGTACAATATCTCAATGATGAATGTAACTGTATTGAATACCTAAAAATATACCAATGAACAATAAAGATTTTTAAAAAAGAAGTATTGCAAAAAACAAATTTGTAACATAATTTAGAAAGAAAATAAATACATTAGTAAGATAATAGCAGCTTATAGCATTCTTAGCCAAACACCTACTTTTTATATGCTAATCAAATGGAGAGGATAGAATTTATACATTATGTTCCCTGCCTGTAGTGAGTTGTTCCACATCACTGATAGCTTTTTTTTTTTTTTTTTTTTTTTTTTTTT
>NW_022900941.1:24061475-24067360 GCF_012274545.1 Fukomys damarensis | reverse complement strand
TTTTTTTTTTTTTTTTTTTTTTTTTTTTTTTTTTTACTGGGGATCGAACTCGGGTCCTTGTGCTTGTGAGGTAGGCACTGGAACCACTGAGCCAAATCCCCTGCCCTACTGATAGCTTTCTTTGAAAATATGTAGGTTTGGGCCATGCTTGCCCTCAGATTTCTTCTTACTTTATCCCACCATTGTTCTGTATAAAATAGTGGCTGTTTCCTAAAGATACCATTTTCTGAGCAGCAGCTGGCTTTGACTGAATACAGCTATAGGAGATAATTTCAGGCATTTCAAAAGAGAGAAAAAGGGAGAAGTCAAAGTATTTCCCCAAATTCTTGATGTTACCTTTCGGATAAGGATGATAAGTTCTCCACGATTGCATTTTTTACCACACTGGTCTGGGTTTCAGCTTTTGTCAGGTGAGAACCAAAAATATAGCCTCATCTTGTTTTCCTCCAGCCTTGTTGTGGTCCATCTTCCGGTTATTAAGAAATGAGTTTTCTCACTATTTCCTATTTGGGATCTAATTTCAATGCAAACACTTGCATGAGTAGGTTTTCTGTTGCTTGAACACAATACCTGACACCCCTAACTTTTTTGGCTCTCAGTCACAAGTGATTTAGTCCATGGTCAGTTGGCACCATTGCAAGAACATCATGATAATGCCATGGAACAGCTAAACTGCTTAGTTCATGGCAATCAAGTAGAGCAGGAGGACAGTGCCATAAAGAAATAGGTGAGGGAGCATATATACTATCCAAGGCCATGTTTTCACAACCCACTTAGACACACTCAGGAGGGCATTCTCCTAATTTGCTAGTGTCTCTTATCCAATGATGTTGATATTTCAATATTAATGGTCACAACTTATCTATTTGCAAATCTTGAGATTGCTTTTTTTGGTTGGACCCCTAAATAATACAGGGCTCTTTAAAAACAACATCATTTCATCTCTTACCTAATGTTTAATTATGGGTATCTATTTTCTCATAATTAGAAAAAAAACTTGTTTTGAATCCAAGTGGTGATTGATAATTTTTTAAATGTCAGTGCGCATTTGACACAATCTTTTGATCTAGAATTCATCTTCATCTTGTTGTTACTATTCAAAGGAGAGCAAAACCCTGGCTTTATTTGTATAATATGTGTTATTGTCTTCATTTGATTTATATACATATTAAAACAACAGTGCAATTAAAGCCCCTTAATCTCTATATCATTCTTTCTCTACTTCTCCTTGCTTAACTACCTCACAAGAATGTTGAGGAGATTCATGATTTAATCTTGGCCAAGAATCTAGAGTTGCAAAGATGAACAAAGCAGCTTTTAAATAAGACTAACGCTAATTCTGTTTCTTGTGGCCTGGTTATACTTAACATTCCGAACAGACTCACACAGCTGATACATGTGAAGTCCCTCTGACCAGCTCCAGTGAAAATGAAAGAACCCCTGTAACCCCTATTTTTGCAAGGCTTTGAAAACCACAACACATGATAACATGGAATCTAAACATAATCCATCTCTTTTTAGTTAAAGTATATTTTCAGACCACAATGACTATTTAAAAATAACTAGGACTGGGGCCGGGGATTTAGCTTAGTGTTTCTGCCACCTGCCTCACAAGAGCAAGGTCCCATATTTGATCTCTGGTATTAAAAAAACAAAAACAAAAAACCTTAAACTGTTGTATTTTTTACATACTCATATTTACCATTAAATACTTGTCAACTAATTCCTAAAGGAACTATTTTAAAAACTCCACAAAATCCCCCAAAGATTGGCCCTTCATTCACCAGTTTAATAATGTTTCATTCCTTTTTATTTAAAAATTTAATGTGTTGCTAAGACATAAGAATCACCATTGTACTAACTGTTCTTACCATAAACTAAATGTTACTTTGCTTGACCAATTAAAAATTTGGATTCGGCAGTAGACTGCTTATAAGGTTGATTATTCGATTGTACCTTTGTATCACTTTGCAATCAGCTTTTAAATTTGAGGCTATCAGTGATGATAACTGAGAATGTGAACATATGAATAATCTCATCAATTTTCCTTAGGCCAATAAGTACTCAAAAGAAATCAAGAAATGATATCATTTAGTCAGAAGTTTTACCTTCTGTGTCACATTCTCTATTTAATGTCTTTTATGAGGTATAGCTTCAATTCTACTTCCCAAAAGCAATAAGCAGGAATTGTTTTTACAAAGCACATAGAAAATTGATTTACTGGTTCTGGGTATTTTCCAACTATAAAGCTGTATTTTCAAACTGTTACATATGTAATAATGACATTGGTATTTAAGCATTTCATTAAATGTGTTGACTTTAGTTCTAAAGCAAGGGCTAGCATCACTAATGAATTAATACCTTCATTAATAATGAAATAATAAGAAAGTTTAAACAATATAAGTCACCATTCATGTATAGGGTAATCTAACAGTTGAAAGGGCAGGATACAACATTATAAATCACCTGTCATTGTTTCATAAGTACAGGATTGATTGAAGTATTTATTCTTTTTAAAAGGTGTCAGTACAAATATTAAGTTGTACATATAAATTATCTATGAGATGAAAACTATTATGAATTCTGGCTTTTCTCATATTTTCAGTTTCAAACATGTATGCCTTAAGTCACATTCTCTATTTAATGTCTTTTATGAGGTATAGCTTCAATTCTACTTCCCAAAAGCAATAAGCAGGAATTGTTTTTACAAAGCACATAGAAAATTGATTTACTGGTTCTGGGTATTTTCCAACTATAAAGCTGTATTTTCAAACTGTTACATATGTAATAATGACATTGGTATTTAAGCATTTCATTAAATGTGTTGACTTTAGTTCTAAAGCAAGGGCTAGCATCACTAATGAATTAATACCTTCATTAATAATGAAATAATAAGAAAGTTTAAACAATATAAGTCACCATTCATGTATAGGGTAATCTAACAGTTGAAAGGGCAGGATACAACATTATAAATCACCTGTCATTGTTTCATAAGTACAGGATTGATTGAAGTATTTATTCTTTTTAAAAGGTGTCAGTACAAATATTAAGTTGTACATATAAATTATCTATGAGATGAAAACTATTATGAGTTCTGGCTTTTCTCATATTTTCAGTTTCAAACATGTATGCCTTAATTAAAACCTCATTCATTCTCAGTATTGCCCTTAATCATTTACTGATGTACTTTTTTTTCCTAAAAAAAAAGCACAGATTAAAGGACATTGCTGCATTAAGTTCCACTTATTTTTTTTTATTGAGTTTATTGGTACATTTAGGGATACAGTACAGTTACATTCATTGTTGGGATCATGTACCTTTACATGGCAAGTCTTGATTCTCATTTTTTCCCCTTACCTCTGCCCTCCCTTTTTTTAATTCCTTATAAAAGTGAAAACTTCATTTTTTCTATAAACACAAAACATGACACACTACAATTACAGATTAAATTACTAATTAAAAGTTTCTAATAACTCTCTCATTCTAACACTCTCAATTGTTCTTAAGTAACACAGTCTTAGGTTGACTTTTCAGAAATTGGTGGATTATTTGCTTGGGACTTTAACATTGAATTTTCTAAATGTAAGAAATAAAAATTAAATGAAGAGATCATATCAAATTAAAGTAATATAATAAACTTGTACTAATAATTTTAATAGGCTATAAAGTGATAAAAATGTTTTCTAAATGAAAGAGCTCATTGATAAATCCCTTAGAACTCTCACACTAAAATGTATAAGTTATGGTACTAATTTCAAACTCTGATCAAGCATTGAGGTTTAGCATAAAATCAAAATCAAATCCAAAAATGTGCCACTGTAAATAACACCTTGTGCTATACAATTATGAATTCCTGGCATTTAAAAAGAATTTGACAAAGATGAGGTAGCTGAGTACATCTGGAGTTGCTGTGTCTTCCAATCAGTTCAACTGATCCTCAGGTCTGTTTCTTTGCCAAAAACCATGCTGTTTTTACAACAGTGGCTTTGTAGTATAGTTTCAAATTGGGATTTGTTATACCCGCTGCCATGTCTCTATTGCGTAGGATGGCTTTTGCTATTCTAGGTCTCTTACAGTTCCAAATGAATTTTTGAATTATTTTTTCTAGTTCTGTGAAATACAGTGTTGGAATTTCAATTGGCATTGCATTGAATCTTTGTAGAAGTTTTGGTAGTATGGCCATTGTCACTATGTTGATTCTTCCTACCCAGGAGCAGGGGATATCTTTCCATTTATTATATCCTCTTTGATCTCATTTTAAAGTGTGCTGTAGTTTTCAGTGTAGAGATCTTTTGCTTCTTTTGTTAGATTGATTCCTAGATACTTCATTTTTTTGAATGCTATTGTGAAAGGAATTGTTTCCCTAATTTCTCTCTCAGTGAGTCTGTTATTTGTGTACAAGAAGGCTAGTAATTTTTGGGTGTTGACCTTGTATCCAGGTACTCTGTTAAAAGTGTCAATTAAGTCTAGAAGTCTTTTGGTAGAGTTTTTTTGGGTCTTCAATGTAGAGTATCATATCGTCAGCAAATAATAACAGTTTAACTTCTTCCTTTCCTCTCTCTATTTCTTTAATTTCTTTCTCTTGTCTAATTGCTATGGCTAATGTTTCCAGAACTATATTGAAGAGGAGTGGTGATAGTAGACATCGTTGATACAAATGGTGTTGGAATAATTGGATCTCAACCTGCCAAAGGTTAAAACTAAATCCATATCTTTCACAATGCGCTAAATTAAAATCAAGTGGATTAAAGATCTAAATATTAAAACAGAAACACTAAACTTGCTGGAAGATAAGTTAGGCAGAACTCTTGAAGACATTGGCATAGGAAAAGACTTTATGAAAAAATCCTCAATAGCACAGGAACTAGCAGAAACAATCAACAAATGGGATCTCATCTTATTAAACAGCTTCTGCATTGCAAAAGAAACCATCAATGGAACTAAGAGACAACCTACAATGTGGGAAAAAATTTTACCAGCTGCTCCTCAGATAAAGGACTATTGTCTAGAATATATAAAGAATTCAAAACAATCAGCACCCCAAATATAAAGACCCAATTCAAAAATGGGCATCTGCAATGAACAGACATTTCTCAGACAAAGAAGTAAAAGCAGCAAGTTAATATGTGAAAAAGTGTTCCTCATCACTGGTCATTTGAGAGATGCAGATGAAAGCGGCACTGAGATTCTACCTCACCCCACAAAGAATGACTGCTATCAAGAAATCGACCAATAACAAATGTTGGCGGGGTTGTGGAGAGAAAGGAACCCTTCTCCCTTGTTGGTGGGAGTGCAGACTGGTGCAATCACTGTGGAAATCAATATGGAGATGCCTCAAAGAGCTGGGGCTAGAGGTTCCATTTGACCCAGCCAACCCTCTGCTGGGTATTTAATTCTTTCTAAAAGGATTAAAGGATCATAACATAGTGATATTTGTGCACCTATGTTTATAGCGGCACAGTTTGTAATAGCTAAAACTTGGAAACAGCCCATTTGCCCATCAGTTGGAAACTGGATAAAGAAGATGTGGTTTTTCTATAAAATGGAATACTACTCAGCAATAAAGAATGAGAAATTAGAGTCATTTATAGGTAAATGGATACATATTGGGGATTTACTCCTAACTGAAATAAATAAGTCACACATGTGTAAATACCGAATAGCTTCTTTGGTGTGAAAAACTATAATAGTATATAAGAGATAATTGACAATGTGAAATAGGAAGAAAAGGCATAATGGTGTAGGGAAATTGGGAAGAGTATGGGAAAGGTAAAAAGGGAAAAGAAAAAAATATGAGAAAATGAAAAAATGGGAATAAAGTGTTTGTAAATGGGGAGGGGAGGAGGGGGTGAAGGGAGGGCAGGGACAAGGGGAAAAAATGAGAA
>NW_022900941.1:24034588-24060436 GCF_012274545.1 Fukomys damarensis | reverse complement strand
TAAAAAAAAAAAAAAAAAGAACTTGAAGGGATAACTGACTCCCAAACAAGAAGAGTTTTGTTCTTCTTTTAATATGACTGTGAGTCACATCGATCCGGGCTTGAGATTTACCACCTTCTGAATGTATTGTACATTGTCAGGCTAAGGGAAGTGGGTACCCTTATGAAATTCTGTCTGGTTCATTTTTTTACTCGCTGTTTCTAATGCTACCCTTTACCCTCACTTACTCAAATACTAAGGTCATTAAAAATGATTGCAGAGGAAATAAGGGAAAAGAAAAAATTCTGAAAAAACTGGAAACAAATTCTTCATAACTGGGGAAGGGTGAAGGGGGTGAAATGAGTTCAAGGGCATGGGGAAAAAGCAAGAACCAAGATATATCATGTAAAGGTACAAGATCCCAATGATAGATGTAACTGTATTGTTTGCTTTAAATGTACCAATCAACTTAATGGAAACATTTTTAAAACATTAGTAAAAAATGATTATAGATAAATGAGAGATATAGGAATTATGTTTAAATTATGCCTAAAGTTCGCAAATAAGGTCCAGTCCAGGTTTGAATGCAGGCACAGATTCTGCTTTTCTCAAACAGAGGATACATCAACTTTGTCAGTCTACCTTACTGAGTACAGTGAGAAATTGTGCCACAATTATCAACTTTGGCCTTTTGGCCTTTGGCCTTTGTTTGTTTGTATTGTTTTATTTTAATTTCTTTTTAAATTAATTTTATTGGTACATGTAAGTTATATAATATAAGATTCATGGCTGGCAATTTGTACCTTTACATAATCAATCTTGGTTTTTATTTTTCCCCATCCTCCTGCTCTCCTGACAAACTCTCCCTCCCTCTCTATCTATAAAAACTTTCTTTCCATTTCATTTCATTTTCTCATATTAAATCCATTCTGTTCTTTCGTTTCTACTCCCCCTCCCATTTCCCCTTCCCCTTTGACCATTTCCTTCCTATTTCACATTATCTGTTATGCCTTCTAGTCCTTATTCACACTTTCAGTTTCTCACACTAAAGAAACTATTTGGCATTTAAACGTGTGTCCTATCTATTTCCCTTGAGTATCACCTCAATGTGCATCCATTTAGCTATAAATGTCTCTAATTTTTTGTGGCTGAGCAGTATTCCCATTTATTAAAAATATATATATTTTATCCAGTCTCCCATTGATGGGCAATTGGGCTGCTTCCAAGTTGTAGCTATTACAAATTGTGCTGCTAGGAACATGGGTGTACATATATCACCGCAGTATAAATTTTTTTTTCATTCTTTAGGGAAGATACTCAGGAGGGGAATAGCTGGGTCAAATGGGACTTCCAACCCTAGTTCTTCAAGGTGTCTCCATACTGATTCCCACAGTGGTTACACCCATCCACACTCCCACCAGCAGTGGATCAGGGTTCCTCTTTCCTCAGCCTTGCCAGCATTTGTTACTCATTGATTTCATGATAGCAGCCATCCTTTCTGGGTTGAGGCGAAATCTAAACATTGTTTTCATCTACACCTCTTGAATGACCAGTGATGTTGAAAATTTTGTCATATGTTTATTTGCTGCTTCTACTTCTTTGTAAAAGAAATGTCCGTACATTTCAGATGCCCACTTTTAGATTGGGTATTTAAATTTGGTAGTTCTGATTTATTTAAATTCTTTATATATTCTAGGTAGTAGACCTTTGTCTGAGAAAAACCTGGTGAAAATTTTTTCCCTTATTGTGGATTATCTCACCACACTGTTGGTAGTTTTGTTTGCTGTGCAAAAGCTTTTTAATAAGAAGAGATCCCACTTGTTTATTGTATTTGCTGGTTCATGTGCAACTGAATTTCTGTTCATAAAATCTTTTCCTATGCTATTGTCTGCTAGAGTTCTTCCTAACCTTTCTCCAGCCAGTTTAATATTTCTGTTTTAATATTTAGCTCTTTAATCCATTTTATTTTAGTGTAGTAATGGTGAGAGATATAGATCTAGTTTTAATCTTTGGCAAGTTGAAACCCAGATTTTCCAGCAGCATTTATTAAAGAGGCTATCTTTCCTCCAGTGAGGGTATTTGGCTCCTTTGTAGAAGATGAGGTGGCGGAGTGTGTCTGGAATTGTTTCCGTATATTCTAATCTGTTCTACTGCTCCTCAGTTCTGTTTCTTTGCCAGTACCACGCTATATTAACACAGTAGTTTTGTAATATAATAGGATTCATTCCGCTGGACTACCTGGGGTTGTGATCCTCGTTGTCTTTTCCTAGGATATTGTTTACAATTTTTTGGAGTGCTTCTCTGGTATTCTTGAAGTTCCTCAGGTGCTCTTTGTCATGAAAGTATCTTATTTCTCCATCAATATTAAACATAGTTTTGCAGGGTACACCAATCTGGAATGGAGTCTGTTTTCCTTTAGGGTTTGAAATACATCACTCCATGCTTTTCTTGCCTTGTGGGTTTTTGTTGAGAAATCTGTTGTGATTCCGATGGGTTTTCTTTGTATGTGATTTATTTCTTTTCTCTAACTGCTTGTATAATTTTGTTCTTCTGTTGGGTTTCTGGAATCTTAACTATTATATACTTATGTGTAGATTTATGTATATCATGGCTAGTCGGAGACCCATATGCCTCACTTATCTGTATGTCAAACTGTTTTCCCATTTTGGAGTTTTCTGCCATTACTTCTGTGAACAGTTTTTTGTTTTTTGTTTTTTGTTTTTTTTAATGTCATCTGCCCTCTCTCCTGTTTCTTCATTGACTCTGATCAGTCTTATATATTCTTCTTTGCCTCATCTAGCAGCTGCTGGATTGATTTCCTGTGGTCCTTTAGTATTTTTAAGAATTTTTTTTTTCTTTTTCTGGGCATTAATTGCAATCCCATGTTCTATATCTGAAATTCCACCTTCACATTGGCTAATTCTGATGCATAAACTTTCAAAAGAGTTTTTAATCTCCTGGAAATCTATTTGCATCTGTTTTATGGATTCCATTTGTTTCTTTTATTGTGACTCTATCATGTTTCTCAGCTTCTCTATTTTTTTAATCTATGTCCTCTCTACATTTATTAATCATGTCTTGCACTATGGGAACAATCTCTGCTGTTATCTGAGAAATTATTTCTGAGTTAATTTTTTCCAGGTCCTCTTTTGTTGCCAGTTGAGGGAGCCCTGATGGCTGAGTATCAGATTCTTCCATTTCATTTCTCTTTGGGTTGCCTTAGATGATCTGGAAGTCTGGTTTGGGGACTTGTTTTCATGACTTCTCATTTCAATAAATGCAGCCTGCTGTGAATTTATTGAGGTAACTTTTTGTTCACCAAGTGGTCTTCAATTCTCAGCAAGCTACCAAGAGGCCTTTGCTCTGCTGCTCACCAGTACACCAATTCCTGGGTACAGAATGGTGGCCTTCTGGTTCCCTGTGCTCACATGTTGTCTGTACAGGCTTCTGGCTAGTGCCAGAGCATACTTGGGATGGTATCTATGTGTGCCCCTTGCTGGGGCCTCTATGTAGCTATTGTCGGAAAGGGTTTTTGGCTGCGGGCTGTGCTCCCCAGTTCCTATTGTCTGAGCAAACTTCTGGCTGTGTCTCTGCCAAAAAGAGTATAGGGGCAAGCCTCTGACTCAAGCTTGTATGCCTGTGTAGCTTTTCTCCAGGTGGGCACTTGGCTGGGAGTGTGTGCTCAAGCCTCTGGGTGTGGGCTGATCCCTGGCTTGGATCTGCCTGCAGCCACACTGCTCTGGACCACACTGTTGATTCCTGGGATCTGCGCACACTCACCAATGCTATCTTGATTTCTTTTTATATAGTCTACATTCACTTTCCATGTTTTTAGTTGGAAATCTCCTTATTAATTTGCATATGTTAATTTAAAACATTATTAACAACATGTGACTTGAGCTGAAAAAATCTTGCAGGAAATCAAAAGAGTACATAAATTATGCAGAAAAAAACAAGCAATTAGGCTGGCCAAATTAATTTTCATAAAAATATGTTCTTATGTAAGATAAAACATGTAATATTTAAACTTCTCAGTTTGAGTTATTTCACTTGATATTACAGTTTCAAGATCCATTTACCTATGAATGCCTCAGGTTTATCTTCGTTCATGTCAAAGTAGTACTCCAGTGGGTATAAATACCACATTTTCTTTGGATAAAGAAATACCCATCTGTTGATGAGTACATAGGCCATTTCTTAGATTTAACTCTATGTAGCTATTATAAATTGAGATGCTATAAATATGGGGAAATATATGTATCCTTAATTCAAGGAAAGAAAGAGAGAACAAAATAGATGGTAGGCAAAGAGGAATTAGTTACATCTTTTTCAAATTGATGGGGGAATAAGAGATGGATAGCAGAGAAAGGGAGGGAAGAAAAGGAGGATGGAAAAAATAATTAAAGGTAAAATGATAAAAATAGAGCTTTTGCAAATGAAAAGTGGATCAAGAGGAAGAAACAGCAGAGAAGGGGGGAATATAGAGAATGAACACAAAAAGAGAAAAGCATTAAGATTTGTTATGTGCATGTACCAACTCCCCACCATATCGTTACCTATTAAGTACTACAAAGATGTTATGGTAAAAAAAAATTAGATAATATCTTTTGTGCACTAGTTTAGAGGGAGTTTGTTATGTGAGGTGGCTGCTCTGCAATAAATGGCAAACATCTTAATCCATTTTCATTAGATTCTGGTCAATAGCCTTTTGCCTTCTACTTGCTTCATGCCAGAATCTGATAATGTAAAGACACATTAGCTGATAATATCACTATAAAATAGCTTTGCGAGTGACAATATGTGTATAAATAAATTGTAATCAAGTAATAAAACATGCTATTATACTGCAGTGACAGATCTAATCCTATCAAAGTAGAAATGATTTTCAACATACAAATATATATAAAAATTATAGTAATGAAAGCAGGAGAAGTCAGGAAGTAGAACCACAATATTGGACAAAGTTTTCAAAAACAAGTATTTCAAAACTCAGGAAGTTCAGTAAAGGTAAAAACTTTATTAATACAAGTGTATTCAATGAGAGAGATTCAAATATATTCAACAGATTATAAATTATATTGAAATTATACACAACAGACTGAGACAATCTGCAAAGAGAATATCAGATGTAGTGGTCAATGACCATGAAAAGAGAGATCTCTTTAAAACTAGTAAGGGACCATGAGAAATCAATCCAACAGCTCTTAGATGCCACAAAGCATAATACAAGACCAATAGGAGTCTACAAAAAAGCAGGAGAAAATACAAATGACATTTTTAAAAAATCTATTCACAGAATTAATGACAGAAATCTTCACAAAAAGAGCAAAAGCTTTTGACATACAGATAAGTAAGGCATATAGAACTCCAACTAGCTATGATCAAAAAATTCTACACCTATACATAGATCCCAGAAACCCAGCAGAAGAACAAAATTCTACAAGCAATTAGAGAAAAGAAACAAATCACAGCAAAGGAAATCCCCTTCGGAATAACAGCAGACTTTTCAACACAATCACTTAAGTGAAAAAGAGCCTGGAGTGAGGTATTTCAAGCCCTAAAAGAAAACAATCTCCAACCTATGTGATGTATTCTGCAAAATTATGTCTCAAAGTTGATGGGAAAATAAGACACTTACATGGCAAAGAACACTTGAGATACTTCACGAATACCAAACAACACTCCAAAAAATTTTTTTTCAATAACCTAGAATAAGACAGTGAAGGTCAAAACTCCATGAGGCCCAACAGAGAAAATCCAAAATATTTCATCAGGCAAAACAAGAAATGAATGGGAGAGGGGAAAAATAAAAAAGAGCTGAAACCAGGAAAACAACATGACGATAATGATAAGTAAATGCATATCAGTTATAATCATCAGAGTTAATGGCCTCAATTCACCAATCAAAAGAAACAAACTGACAGAATGGATTAAAAAGCAAAATCCAATAATATGCTATATTCAAGAAACAAACCTAGTTCAAAAAGAAACTCAGAGTGAAAGTAAAAGGATGAAAAACAGTTCTCCATGTGACAAGAACCCGAAAAAAGCAGAGGTAGCTATCTTATTTTCAGACAAAGGATATTTCAAACCAAAACTAATTAAGAGAGTCTAAGAAGGTCACTACATCCATGTAAAGGGAACAATCCAAGAGGAAGATATGATAAACATAAATATATATGCACCCAATTCTAATGATGCCTCCAACTATACAAAACAAATATTAAGGGACATGAAAAATCAAATAATCACTAACACAGTTGTAGTGCAGGCCCTCAATACCCTACAGTCACAAAAAGACAGATCATCTCAAAAAAAAAATCAATAAGGAAATATTAAAATTGAACCAAGCTTTTGAACAAATGGACTTAATAGACACAGAGTGTTCCACCCCATAAAATCAGAATATACATTCTTTTCAGGTGCACATCAATCATTCCCAAAAATAGACTATCTACTAGTTCATAGAAAATGTTTAAGTAAATGCAAAGGAATTGAAGTTACCCTGTGTATATTATCAGATCACAGTGCAATTAAACTGGAGATCAAGAGCATAAGATACCACAAGAACTTGAAATTGAATAACACTCTCCTGAAAAATCAATGGGTCACAGAAGAAATTAAACAGATTTTACAATTTAATGATAATGACAGTACAACATATAGGAATTTATGGGACACAATGAAAGCAGTTCTATGTGAGAAATTCATAGCACTGAATGCCCACACTAGGAAAACAGAGCAAGCTCAAATTAACAACATAATGGGAAATCTTAAGCTCCTAGAAAAAGAAAAGCAAGAGAAACCCAAAGCTCATATAAGAGAAGAAATTATAAAGATCAGAACAGAAATCAATGCAATGGAAGCAGATGCAAAAATCAATGAATCAAAGAGTTGGTTTTTTGAAAGAATAAATAAAGTTGAAAAATCCTTAGCCAACCTTGTCAAGAAACAGAAAGGATCAGATCCATGCAATTAGGAACAAAAAAAGGTGAAATCATAACAGATCCAGCAGAAATCCAGAGGATCATCAATACCTCCTTTGAGAATCTGTACTCTAATAAAATTGAAAATACAGAAGAAATGGACAGATTTCTAGATATATATGAATTACAAAAGTTGAGAAAATAAAATATAAAAATTCTAAACATCCCAATTACAATCAATGAAATTGAAAGCATAATTAAAAATGTACCTACAAACAAAAGCCCAGGTAACTTCACTACTGAATTCTACAAGACATTTAGAGAACTATTGCCCCTACTCTTTGAACTTTTCAATGAAATTGAAAGGAAGTGATACTTCCATATTCATTCCTGGAAGCAAGAGTTACTTTGATTCCAAAACCAGAGGATTCAAACCTAAAAGAGAACTACAGACTAAACTCCCTAATGACCATAGATGCAAAAATCCTTAATAAGATACTGGCAAACAGATTACAAAGGGTCATCAAAAAGATAACATAACATGACTAAATCAGATTCATCCCAGGGATGCAAGTGTGGTTAAACATATGTAAATCGATAAATATGATACACAATATTAACAGAGTCAAAAACATCTCAATAGATGCAGAAAAAACATTTGACAAAATTCAACACCCATTCATGATAAAAAAAAAAAACTGCAGAAAATTGGAATAGGTGGTTTTTATCTTAACATGATAAATGTTATGTATGAAAAACCAACAGCCAACATCATGCTAAATGATCAAAAACTAAAAACTTTCACACTAAAATCAGGAACAAGACAAGAATGTTCACTATCACCACTCATGTTCAATATAGTTTTGTAAAAATTAGCCATGCAATTAGACAAGAGAAAGAAATAAAACCAATAAAGATAGGAAAGCAAAAATTAAACTGTGATTATTTGCTGATGATATAATGCTGTGCATAGAAGACCCAAAAAGCTCTACTAAAAGACTTCTAGACTTAATTTAAAAATTCAGTAGAGTTTCTGGACACAGGTCAACACTCAAAAATAAATATTCTTCTTGTATACAAATAATAGACTAACTGATAGTGAAATTAGGGAAATAATCCCTCTCACAATAACATCCAAGAAATAAAATATCTAGGAATCAATCTAATGAAGGAAGCAAAAGACCTGTACAGTAAGAACTATAACACTCTGAAAAAATAGATCCAAGAGGCCATAAGAAAATGGAAAGTCATCCCTTATTCCTGGGTAGGAAGAATCAATATAGTGAAAATGGCCACACTTCCAAAACTACTGTACAGGTCCAATGCAGTGTCTATTGAAATCCCAACAGTATATTTCACAGAACTAGAGAAAACAATCCAAAAATTCATTTGGAACCATAAGAGACGTAGAATACCAAAAGCAATTCTAGGCAACAAAGACATGACAGGGATATCAGAATCCCCAACTTGAAACTGTATTACAAAGCCACTATGATAAAAACAGCATGGTACTGGCAAAGAAACAGACCTGAAGATCAGTGGAATAGACTAGAAAATACAGAAGCAACTCCAGACTTACCTACCTCATTTTTGATAAAGTAGCCAAATACCCTCACTGGAGGAAAGATAGCTTCCTCAATAAATGATATTGGAAAAACTGGTTTTCAACTTGCCAAAGATTAAAACTAGACCCCTATCTTTTACCTGTACTAAACTAAAATCCAAGTGGATTAAAGATCTTAATATTAAAACAGAAATACTAAACTTGCTGTAAGATAAGTTAGGTAGACCTCTTTAAGACATTGGCATAGGAAAAGACTTTATGAACAAATCCTCAGTAGCACTGGAACTAGCACAAACAATAACTGGGATCTCATTTTTTTAACAACCTTCTGCACTGCAAGAGAAACTACCAACAGAGTTAAAACAACCCATAATGTGGGGAAAAAATTTTACCAGCTGTTCCTTAGACAAAGGTCTACTATGTAAAATACATAAAGAACTCAAAAAAATTAGACCCTCCCAAATATAAAGACCCAATTCAAAACTGGGCATCTGAAATGAATAGGCATATCCCACACAAAGAAATAATAGCAGCAAATAAACATATGAAAAAATGTTCAGCATCACTGGTCATTAGAGATATGCAGATGGAAAAAACACTAAGATGCCACCTGACCCTAGATAGAATGGTTGCTATCAAGAAATCAACCAATAACAAATGTTGGTGGGGTTGTGGGGAGGAAGGAACGCTTCTTCATTGTTGGTGTGAGTGGAGACTGGTGCAATCACTGTGGAAATCAATGTGGACATACCTCAAACAACTAAGATTAGAAGTCCCATTTGACTCAGCTGTTCCTCTGCTGGTTATCTTCCAAAAATAATTTTAAAATTCATAGTGTTACACCCTTACCCATGTTTATAGCTGCACAGTTTGTAACAGCTAAAATTTGGAAACAGCCCAACTGCACATCAACTGGAGACTACATAAAAAGGGTGTGCTTTTTGTTATAAAGTGGAGTGCTAGTGCTACTCAGCCATAAAGGATGAGAAACTAGAAACATTTATACCTAAGTGAATGCACATTCAGGCAATATTCTTAAATAAAATTAACAGGACACACATGTGTAAATACTGAATCACTCTCTGGTATGAAAAACTAAAAGTGTAATAAGGATCAAAATGTATAATTGATATTGTGTAGTAGGAAGAAAAGGTCTAAAGGAGTAGGGGAAGTGGGAGGGATAGGAGAAAGGTAAGAAGGGAAAAGAAAAATATGAGAAAAGCAAACAAATGGAAACAAAGTATTTGTAAATACGGAAGGGTGAGGGGGCGAAGGAGCAAAGGGAATGGGGAAAAATAAGAACCAAGATACGTTGTGTAAAAGTACAAGATCCCAATGATGAATGTAACTGTATTCGATACCTAAAATGTACCAATATACTTAATAAAACAAGAGAAATGTATTCATGAAAGGCTGCTTGAGTTTGCTCTCTGAATCACTAAGGGGTTCGTCCAGAGTAAAACCCTTCCAAACATAAAACCAGCATATTTTTCAATACAGAATTTTACTTGCTTTGGAGTCAATGGCAAAAAATAAATAAATAAGTAAACATGTTCAGCTTATTTTTCAGGAAAAATAGTAATCTTAGTGGTAATTAAATGGAGAAAAACCAGTGCTATAAACGGTCCTCCTCCACAGGGACTATAAAAATGTAGATGCCAAATTTAGTCAGACAGGCAAATTAGAAATTAAAAAAAAATTGTAAAGAAAGAGAAAAAAAGGGAAGAAAGAAGGAAAATAAGAAAGCAAACAGCAAAACTGAAACTCTTCCAAATATAAAAGTGTCTCAATCCATTGTTGCTATAATAAAGCATTCTATAAACAAAGTTTCTCAGCTAAGGAATTAACAGGCAAACTGTGTCTCCCCCAACACACACACACACACACACACACACACACAAACACACACACACACACACGAACTAGAACAAAACAAATCATTGTCTCTGAGACCAAGTGATTATATTTAGGCAGCAAAGATGGCAAGATGATTTGAAATATCTGTATATGCTCTTATTACAGAAGATAGCCATGTTTAAAGACTTGAAAGAATGTGTGAACAAAATACTCAAAACCTAAATCTGAATAAAGTCAGAAAACACTAAAATTACCTATTAAATGAAATCTTTAGAATTGAAAGTTCCAATAATTGAAACAAAAGCTAAATGTAAGGGGACAAGGTAATCTATGCGTCAATTCTTGATGTTCTTTCCAGAGATGACTTATAGCAACTGTGCACCAACCTTTGGCCAGGACATGTGACATGACCACTCCTAAAGTCAAGGAGATATAGATATATTCTACAGTGTGCACTGAAAATAGGGGTAAATTTTAAGAAATGAAAATAATATTTACCACATATAACCCAAATATATAATTAGTTAACCATTGGATTATTTCCAAATGTAAATTAAAACAAAATGATTTATATTAGCATTAGATATTTTGACAAGAAGTAATGAAGCCAATAGAATTTTCTTTCCTTCACAGAAGATTTAGCACTGGAATATGGGAGTCAATAAACATTGAAGAGTAGTGCTATCTAAATCTGCACATTCTGAGGTTATTTGACTATTCTACATAAAGTATAACAATTGTGATTTGGTACATCCATTGGAGATAAATGGAATCAGGAAAAGAGAAGAAATGAACTCTATTTCTGATTCTTTTAATGCTGGCCTCTTTAGATTGTGTTTTGCAGGGTGATATTTTCTATATTCTCTGGAGCATGTGACATTAGGACAGAGATTCTGGAAGAATTATTTAAATTATTCAATTTGCTTAGATACATTTGGAAATTGATATGTACCCTGTATTCCATATGCATAGTCATGAAAATCTCTTAGAATTGCTGTAAGCAAGAAATTTTTTTTCAGCTTTAATTGAGTTTATTGGTACGTTTTAGGGATACAGTACAGTTGCATTCATTGTTGGGATTTTGTACCTCTAAAGAAATTTTTGATAAATAAAATGTGACAATGCCAAACCTTAGTGCTTACATTAACTCCTTGTGGATTCTAACACTTAATGAGATAGGTGCAAAATTATTTTCGTTTTATAAATCCTATTTGTCTCATAAAACCTATTATATTCTACATTCCCTAAAGAGGAAGTTCTATTGTCTTTTAAACAAGAGAGAGGTTTGACATTGCCTGAATAAAATGTAGATTGTATAATATAACTTGAACAGGACATTGGCAGCTGGAGTGGCCTCAGATATAGGATCTGATGGCTTAAAGTGAAACTTCCATTCCATCCCTTCTGGTCTGAGTCACCCACCCATTAATCATCACATGGGAATATTCTATGAGTAAAAGTATGCCTTGAAGACACTGGAGAAGTTCTTCTCTCTATGCATTTGGAAGAAGACAGAATAGTTGATTTGAGGGAACTGACAATGAGCCTAAGAGTGTGGGTATAAGCAATGAATGTCAACTACAAAAAAGCAAAATAACAACACTCTGGGAGGTGGTGAGTCATCAGACACCTTAGAGTATTAAATGAATATGAGATGTGCAAAAGGAAAGACAGTGACGCAGAATGTGTACACAATGGTTCTCCAATTCTGGTGTGCTTCAGAGTTACCCCGTTAAATATATCAAACTCGCTACCTTTCCTCCTTCCTCTTAGCACACTCTCGACATCCAGGCCCGAGGACACAGTATTTAGTGTTATCTGCTTTCCAACTTATTAGAACTATTATTGTGTAACTGCTAAAATGTCATAAAAGAGGAGTCATGCCATAAATACCCACACAGGGAAGTTTCCTAATTTTGTTTTGCATTTGAGAACGAATGAGGTAAATTCTATTTTTTGAGCTGTAATAGCTTTGCTTCCGATTTAAGAGTTCATTCAGGTAAATTTTTACAGTCTCTCCTAACCTGGAGTGACTTTGAATTCAAAGTTTCCTTTTAAGTATCTTGCTTTCACTTGCTTTTTTACAAAAAGAGAATCTATCTACATTTAGTAATTTGTTCAGAGTCAATAGAAGCTTTACAGCAATAAAGTATAACTAATAGATTTTTGACTGACAATATGCAATAAATTCTATTTCCTGTTCCACACTGTCAATGAATATTTGATGAACAAGGGAAACTCTAATGTGCCTTAGGAAAAAAAATAGGCAAATTTCAAAACCTTCAATATCTCTGTATGTGCGTTTGTGAGTGTGTGTGTGAGTGTGTGTGTGTGTGTGTGTGTGTGTGTATGAGGTGTTTGATCCAGGCCTTTGTATTTAGTAAATCCCCAGACATTTTTAAAGTTTTGCTTTGTTTTGATCTTTTGAGACAGGGTCTTGCTAAATCACTGAGTTGCTAAATCACTGAACTAGAATTGGTGATTGTCCAGCACTGGCCTTCCCCAGTGCTGGGTTAAACAGGCTTGCTCTCTCACTGTGGGCTGGTTTTGATGAAAAGTATATGCAGCTACTGAAAACTCATGTTCGACTGATTACATCATGACTTTTCAATTAACATAAACTTGAGGAAGTGTTTAGAATGCATAGAATATTTATATCTATTTATGTATGATGACAAAAGTATAAAATGGATTTAGCCTAGTGGTTCTGGTTCCTGCTTCACAAGCGGAAGGACCCAAGTTCAATCCTCGGTACCAAAAAAAAAGAAAAAATTATAAAAATTCAAATCTGTATTTATGTGTGATGTTATTTGAGGATTCATAGCATCAATATTTATATATAAAGCTATAAAACTTATATAACTCATATGTAAAATATATATTCAGAAGTGAATGAGTCTAGATAAATATTAATTTCCATATTAGAATTTATGACTAGAATTTAAGTGTACATATCACTTAAAGCTGTATTTATAATATGTGTAAATAGCTAAATATAATTCTTGACCTTTTCTTACATAGGAGATATTCCATTCCAATTTTAGTAAAATGCTGCCAAAGTGAGCACAAAGTGGAAGATATTTCATTGTCAGCTGAAGGATTGATTTTTTTTTTTTAATGGGGAACAAACTCGGAACCTTGTGCCTTCAAGGTAGGAAGTGGCACCTCTGAACTTAATCCCATGGCCAAGGATTGATTCTTAGTGCTCAGAAAGCATTTCATTTTCCATTCATGTTTACTGATATTCTGAATTTGGCTTTCTTTCTTTAAAGTGCCAGTCTCCTGAGATCGTCCAAGAGAGGAAAGCAAATCACCAGTCGATATTTAGACTTGGGCATTCTTCTGATTAATGGACAGGGCCAGGACGTGGTCTCTTAAGGCATTTTGTGCAATTTCACAAATTTTATTCACAGCCAGACAATTAAAATCTTTGTAAGTAATTGTAACTCTACTTTTGGCAACTTTCACTACATTTACTTGTGAACTCTGATAGTTACACATGTGCCTCTCTGCCAATAGGTTCTTTAATACAATTTAATACCTGGCCTATATTTTTTCCTAAAATGAGGTTATATGTCAATACTAATAACAGGAAATGTGTGTATTTTGTTTTTAGTCCTCATTTTAAAAGAATAAGAAAATTACACTTTAGATTACATTGTCTAAACATTGTTTCGATGACTTGAAGACCTATGCAACTGATGCCACTGTAGAAAAAGATGATGATTTACAATAGACATGAAACATTTGTTTTCCTGAGATAAACAGTTATGTGATTCATCAACTGGAGACAAGCCAAGAGAGAAAAGATATTCTAACAAAAGTTAAGATTATGGTACCATGGTACACTTTAAAAGACTTAATATGTTACTGCTTAACCTAAATGTACTTAGAAAACTGCCCATCCCACCTTCCCTACACGTTTAGATACAGACTGTTTTATAACATCAGCTACTTAGGATCACTGATGTATCATTCTTTCATGCATTTTTAACATTTATACTCACCAAAAAATGAGTAAATAAATAGTTTTATCAAGTATTATCAAGTGTACCAAATGCCAGTAACTATACATCACATCTTCCATTTAAAATCATGTGTTTCCCTCCTGATCTAACCTTGTTCCTCAGTGGTTTTTATAAACTAGTAAGAGTCTTATTGACTATTTTATGTTCACCTGTGTGATAGGTGATTGATTGTGTCAACTTGAATAAGCAAAGCTCAACTAAATTGGCTTAGCAATTCCACAACCTAAGGTGTGGGAGACCCACCCTCAGGCGGCTTGCCTTTTGGATGGCATGAAGTCGAAGTGAAGAACAGATCTGCTTCTGTTTCCTCAAAGGAGTTCAAGTCTTTGCCTTCATCTTGGACATCATCTCCTGGCTTTCAGAGCAGACTCTTTGGCTTCCAGCTTAGACTGTTCAGCCTTCCATCTCAGACCAATAGGATTTCTGATAAGGATTCAAAGGGATTATTGCAGTGAGCTACGGGCCTTAAAGTGGGTTCTTCATATCTCCAGTGTTCAGAGAGACCCCCTGAGCTCTTCCGCATTGACTCTGTGAGTGGTCATTGTATGTCAGTCTTCTAAATTCTTATATATTTGTAGATCTTGTATTGTGTGTTTCTCTAGTAAACACTGACTGATACAACCCCTGCACTGCTGCTACAATGATTTATGTTTTGCAAATGCAATTGATCTGGTATTATCCACAGTCAGATTTCTGTTTCCTGTTTTTGGTTTTCAGGTAGTGAGAGTGCTATTCCTTAAACATACAGAGATCTCTCATACATAATCTGACCCACTAGACAACAAACCCTTGAAACCTGCTGTCTAAACTTTCTTATATCCTTTCTGTCTTCTATCTATGAACTAATGTCTTACACATACTAGTAAGATTTCCTTATCTTTACTTTTTGGAAGACTTTTATTTTTACCATAGTGTCACTGATGAAATTGTGTCCACCTCAAGTTATATTATGTTGATATCCTAATCTTCATTATCTTACAATGTTACTGTACTTGGAAGTAATACCTTTTAAGGAGACACATGCTGAAATGAGGTTATCACACTTTAATGACCCTATTACACTGTTACTATGCCTTTAAAAGCAAAGAAGATTAAGGCATAGTCATATAGAGGGAAACTCATGTAAAGATGCAAGATTTAAAACATGTACATCTGCAGGCCCAGGACAGACATATGACAAGAAATTAACCCTGTGGATCTATTGAAATCAGACACCAACTCAGAAAATAAATACCTATTGTTTATATCATTCATACTGTCGTAGTAAATTATGGCAGGTCAAACACATTAATACAGATTGATTCAGCTAGACAAGTATGGTGGATTAGAAACCCGCATTGATTTCTGCTAACGGCCTTCTCTCCAGACTCAAACATCACATAGAGAGAAATGATGTGTAAGAAAAGAGAAGAGTAAAAAGAGTGATAACTTCAGATGAACATAGTGACAGTATGTTGCAAAGGAAAAGAAGGAGTGGTAACTGATTTAGCACAGAACAAAAAGCTGAAATATTATTTTAATTGTCTAAAGGAATCAAAGTTGGAACTTTCTTATATAGCAGAAAAATAATGATAATCAAGACATTTTAGGCTGAAGAACAAAGATAAATTATATGAAGAACACAGCAAGAATCTGGAATGAAAGAAAGATGAAATGAAAACCAATCTTCAAATGCCCTGTTAGATTTGACGAGAATCATTCATCTACCATCACAGGATGGTAAAGTATGATATAAGAGGATTCTCCTATAAAAACATTGACACAGACATATGGAAGCCCTGAAGGCATCAGACAAAAGTAAAGTTAACAATGAGGGTGGCAAAGAGGAGAAAATGATAAACTCTATGGGTGAGACTGTCAGTACCTTTCTCACCTTGGCTTTCCACATGATTAAAGTTAGGTATCTCACTGTTTGGTCCTCTGACAGACTGTGAATATATCAGGTGTTAAGATTGACCTTTTCTTCAACAAATACTCTATCAATAGGGCAGAGCACTTAATGATAGATTCTGAGCATAAATGAGATTTTCCAAACAAAATGTTTGGTGTCATTATTGAGTATGAATGAACAGCAAGAATTAACAGTTTAAAAAAGTTGTTAATGTGAAGGGCAATTATCAAAATAAAATAAGATAAAATGAAATTTTAGAAAACATAAAATAGAAAAACAGAAGAAAGTTTAAAGAACAACATCCATAGAGAGAAACATAATATGAATTTATTTTCTTTTTTTTATCGGTAGGTTTTAGATACAATATACAGTTACATTCATCGTTGGGATTTATATCTTTACATGATGTATCTTGGTTCTTATTTTCTCCCCATTCCCTGTGCTCCCTTTGCTCCCTCCACCCTTCCCTATTTACAAAGATTTTGTTTCCATTTTTTTTTGCTTTTCTCATATTTCTTATTTTCCCTTCTTACCCCTCACCTACCCTTTCTATTTCCCCTACACCTTTAGAACTTTTTCTTCTATTTACTCAATATCAATTATACATTTGTATCCTTATTTACACTTTAGTTTATCACACCTCAGAAAGTATATGGTATTTACACAAGTGTGTCCTATAAATTTCACTTAAGTGTATGTGCTCAATATGCATCCACTGAGCTACAAGTGACTCAAGTTTCTCATTCTTTATGGCTGAGTAGTACTCCATTTTATATTAAAAAAAACACATCTGCTTTATCTAGTCTCCAGTTGATAGGAAATTAGGCTATTTCCAAGTTTTAGCTATTACAAACTGAGAAGCTAAAAACATGGGTGAGCATATATCACTCTGTTCTGATTCTTTAATTCTTTTGGGAAAGTACAAGATCCAAAGAACTCCACCAAAAGACTTCTAGACTTAGTTGACAGATTCAGTAGAGTAGCTGCACACAAGGTAAGCATTCAAAAATCAGTAGCCTTCTTATACACAAGTAACAGAATCACTGAGAGAGAAATTAGGGACACAATCTCATAATAGCATCAAAAAAGTGAATTTATTTTCTTAAAAGAGAATATTTAGTAGAAACAAATATTGGAATATAAAATACATGAGAAAAGAGTTTTAAAGTTCTGAATATGGGAATATATTAGAAAAACATTTTGTAAAATAGAAGCACAAAACAAAGATATGGAAGATAGGAGAAGAAAGTTAAAATATAGCATTGTTCGTCTTAATATTAATTTTTTAAATGAAAGTCAAATATAAGAATAATAGCACATAAGATCCTAATGAGATAATTAACAACGTGAAATAGGAAGAAAAGGGCTAGAGGATCTATTGAAATCAGACACCAAGGGGAAAGTGAATAAGGACAAATAAAAAAATATGAGAAAATGAAAAATATGAGAAAATGAAAAAATGGAAATAAAATGTTTGCAAATTGGGAGGGGAGGAGGGATTCAAAGGAGGGCAGGGACAAGGGAAAAAATGAGAACCAAGACCTGTCATGTAAAGGTACAAGATCCCAATAATGAATGTAACTACTGTATACCTAAAATGTACCAATAAACTCAACTAAAAAAAAGAATCAAAATTCCATAATTAAAATTTTCCAGAACTAAAATCATGAAAAGAAACACAATTAATACCTAAGAATATATTTGTTTTAATGACTGCAGTGAAAGTTTAAGTTTCCAAGATGAGAAATGCAAAGAAAAATAAATTAAAAATAATTATTACAAAAGCTGTGAAGTGTGACAATAATTATAATGGCTCTAATGACAAGAAGGAAAGTTAGAATAAAAGAAAAATAGGACTCTCAAATTTCTCAACTATTATTGTTTCTCAAGATTACGCTCAAAGCTATTGATGAGTCAAGGATGATTTCAAATGTAATAATTCTATACACTATTTAATCTTTTTGTAATAATTAATTATTGAAATCCAAGCCAATATGAAAGAGTGGATGCTTATCGAAGTGTTACCTTAGCCCAAACTGTAGAATTTACCAAGAACAGAGGAGTGTCATTCCAGAATTACTATGTACTATAGTCAGCTAGTTCAAGTATAAAGTGAAAGCGAAGATGCTACATGGAATTATCTTTGCAGAAAGTTCCCTTGATAACCTTTATTAATTCCTTGATTCAGGGAGAGAGAGGCATAGCACCTGCTGCAGCTCAAGTCTGCTATGTGAAGGACTCAACACAACCACTGCAGAGATTAATATTTATCCCATGTAGTTGGAAGGCATACAAGTATGAATCTGCTCCTGCCAGACTTTTTAAAGAAATGTGGAAATTATTTTACTCTGCTTAATATTCTTACAAGTACTTCTTATGGATCATTTTATTTTAAGAAATAAGTAGTTATTATTAGTATTTGTCCTAGTATTGGCATTTATAAATATCCTCCAGATAAGCTACCACACATATTCTCCTACTCAAACACTATTCAGAATTCCTAAAATGTGGACAAAATTTCCTTTGACCAAAGAAATACCTAAACATAGGAAATGTGTGCTTAGATTATCACTCATCTCAATACAGAGTACTCATTTATTTCTACTGGACAATTAAAGATTTGGCCATCTGGATTACCTTTCTAGACTGGGTTGTACAAGTGGATCATCATTTATATAAAATCCGAGCCATCTGGTTCTTTCATTGTTCTGAAACTTTAGTTACATGCCATTGAGAAACCCAACTTCAGGAAAATAATGGAAAAAGAAGAAGCGGAAGTTATTTTCCTCTTACACAAATTCATTTCTGCTGGTTTATTTTCCTATTTTTCTCTTTTCTGTGTAGGTCGATTCTGTGTTTATTTTCCTTTTCTGGTCTGAGTGCTGTTTTTGGTTTCCCTGAGGACTCTAAGCGGTCATTTCTGCAATATTCTCACACTATGGTTTATCCCAAATTATAGTTATATAGAACATGAGAATTTATGTATGACTCTAGAAAGGAATTGGGTAAAGCTGCAAGAATCCATTCTAATAAATGAACTGCTTTTTAGCAGATAGTTTGTAAAAGATTAAACTTGGTCAATTACTACTATTTTCTCATGTCCACTAATTCCCTGGGTACCTGGTAAATGCTGTATGTGTCTATTATCATGGGTGTGATCTTTTTGGATAGCTATAATTACATGCTCCTTCCTCAACATTATGAAAGCCATTCTCTGAGGCAGACTTCCTGGTCTGCAGCCTACTGATTATCCTGTCACCGGAGAAGGCAGTTTTCCTTCTATTATTCCTGATACCATTGCCTCTAGAAATGTTAAATACAATGGTGAGAAAGTGCAAGTCTTCTAATTATCTGTCTATACCTGTGAACTTTTTCATTCTACTTTGGAGTCTTACCCAGTGACTGGCAACTAGATTTTCTATCTTTTTGTTTGTTTATTTGCTTTATTTTTGAGACAAGGTCTGGCTGTGTAGTTCAGGCTGGCCTGTTACTCACCATGTAGCCCAGGTTGGCCTCAAACTCACAGATCTTCCTGCCTCAGCCTCTTCAATGCTGAATTACAGGCATGTAGTTCCACACTCAAAAATGTAACTCCTAGTTAGCTAATTGTGCATATTGATGACAAACACTTTCTATCCTACATTTTTTCACACTACTGCTCTCAGAGATGAGTTGGAAGACCCAAACTGCAAAAGCTAATGCAAAATGCTTGGTTGTAAAGATTTAAAGTCTCTATAGAGCAAGGAAGATATGTTACAAATATTTTCCAAGTAAAAAAAAAGAATGAGCATTAAACACCTTGAAGCGAAATACTAAAAGCTTAGTAACAGAGGTAATCCAGAGCATGTTCTCACCCATGTACCTTTGCTGGCCCAAAGAAACTTCAAAGTCACCAATATGATGATTTCTAAGATTAATTCTATTAGTAAAATTCAATTAAGCTTATATCAATATAAATGTGTGAGTTATTGACCTCATCTTAAATTACTCCACATATGAAAAGTCTCACTGCTATATTTTCTAATTTTTTTCTTATGTGCTCTGAATATACCTGCCCGAATTGTTGTACTGTGAAATGTAAACTTTAAAGATAATTATTTTCAACATTAAACCTTTCCACCAAGTTATAGCGCCACTTGAATTCTGAACTCTTTACTTCTGTATGAATTTTTTTCTGTTCCTTTCCATAACTTCTTTTCATTATAGGAGTCTTTCTGTATGTTAAATTATTCTGATACTTCTATTGAATGGTTCATAAAAAAATAATATAACTTTTGAAATGGAAATTAGAAAATAAATATTATTAAAAGTGAACAAGAGTTTGAAATAAAAGGACAATATTTTTAAAAATGGGTTTTAATATATAAAACTGGTAAATGTAAATTTTGTATAGATCTTAACAGTGAACGGATAATTCATATGTTTGTTAACTCAGTCTTTATGTGTTTTTATAATATCATATGGGAAAAGGTGGAATGTGAGATATCTTATTCATGAAATATTTGTAGTATTCTGTATTCCTCTGTTCTCACCCTCAACTCTCACTGTACAATGATGTGTTCTTTCACTCCGTGTACACGTTAATCAGATACAATGAACTATGCACTAGCTATAATGGAGAACTGGGCAATAACACTTGTCCTCTTGGAAGTTATTGTCCAGAGACATAATGATACAAATAGGTGAATATTTATAATATTAGTAAAAAGAAGAAATAGAAAGTAAGACAAGAGCGTATGATTAGTATACATAGAGACTTGGCAGAGAAAATTTAAGAAAATAAAAACATAAAGAATGATCTGAAGAAATCTATCTGTCCTGTCTATCTATCTATCTGTCTATCTACATTTATATACTAAAAGGAATGATAGGATGTGGTCATTTAAGAGAGGAAGCTAGAGAAAGAGAAGAAGGAAAAATTCAAGCAGAGTAGATGGTTTATGCAAAGAAATCCCTGAAGGAGACATTTAGGAAAGTGGAACTCTGAGGTCTATGGGGGGTGACAATACCCTACTTTAAGGAAATGAAAATAGCTGGACAGAAATTACAACAGAGATAAAGGAATGAAGTTGAGAATTAAAGCAAAGCCGATTTAGGATTGTCCCAGGAAGACATACGTAGAAGTTGAAAGAATATGAACTGGAATAATATATTTTTAGAAAGATTATTATTTCTGTAGTATGGAGAACGAGTGTGAAAGGTACAGTGTTTTAATCAGAAGCACCGTCTGGTGAGCAATTACAATAACCTAGGAGATGAATTACTTTTGCTTATATTAAGGATTTGGCAGAGCAAATGGAAGGAAGTGAATGATGCTGAAGGATATTTAAGAGCTGGATCTGGGCCTGGTGCAAGTTTATAACCCCAGCTACTCAGAGTCTTGAAAGTGTAAGGCCAGGATGGGCAGCTTAGACTGTGTTTTAAAGTAAATTATGGAAAGGGGTGGGGATACAGCCCAGAATAGGATAAAAATTGAAAAAAAAGATACTGCAGTGTAGGGCCTAGTGATTGATTTGCAAGAATGATAGTGATGAATGGAAAGATAAAGAATTTGAAGATGATACCCAGATTTCAGCTGCCTAGATCACTGCTTAGAAACTAAGGTGACCCGACATTGAGAGAAAGTAGGAGCCATTCATAGCTCTAACTGGTCCACCGAGGCATGGTTTACTTCTATGTTGGTGTGTCCTTGACTTCACTATTCAAAACACTACACTGAGTAACATGATATGATCAAGACTTTACAGATCCAGAGGGTCCATCCTAACATGAAATATTCATAGAGAATTGTTTCCACATCTGTGCACTGAGAAATGCAGAGGAATATAGAGGTAATAAGAGCACTGTTGAAAGAAGACACAATATGAGAAAAGGCACATAGGATTAAGAAAGCATATATACCTTTTCTTCCTATTATACAATATCAATTACACTTTTGATCCCTTATTTACACTTTTAGTTTTTCACACCTATACAGTTTTTACACATTAATTTCACTTAACCATATGGCCTCAATGTGCATCCACTTAGTGATAAATGTCTCTAGTTTCCCATTCTTTATGGCTATTACTCCATTTTATAAAAATAAAAGCATCTTCTTTATCCAGTCTCCAGTTGATGGACAAATGGGCTGTTTCCAAGTTTTAGTGATTACAAACTGTGCAGCTATAAACATGATTGAGCATATATCACTGTGATACGATTCTTTTAATTCTTTTGGGGATAGGAAGAAAAGATCTAAAGGTGTAGGGGAAATGGGAGGGGTAGAGGAAAGGTAAGAAGGGAAAAGAAAAAATATGAGAAAAGGAAAAAATGGAAACAAAGTCTTTGTAAATAGGGAAGGGTGGAGCAGGTTAAGGGAGGTCGGGGAATGGGGAAAAAATAAGAACCAAGATATATCATGTAATGGTACAATATCACAATGATGAATGTAACTGTATTGTGTGTCTAAAACATACCCCAAATTTTTTTTTAAAAGAAAGCATATAGATGTGACTTAAGAAGACCTTTCTTAGGAATAGGAAGAAGTATAAGATGTCAGTAGAATAAATAAGTGTCATCCCTTCTTTTCCAGGCCAAAATCAATATTTTATCTCACAAAATGATCTACTAATTCTAAGAAAAGATTTGTACAATTTTTATAATCTATAAAGGTATTACTTGCAATATTTAAAAAGCAAACACTGAGGAGGGGCATATTGGATTCTGAGAAACTTCTGAAGGCAGCTACAAAGAGTCCAAGAAATTATTTCAATTTTAAGGGAGAGAAAAACAAATAGCTGTGAATGGGTGACAGAGAGTGAAAAAAGAAATCAACCATAATAAAACTACTGAATGGTGCAATATGCTTCAAAGTCTGAAATATCTACTATCTGCATTTTGGAAAAAGTCTATCGATCCTTGGTCTAGACCACATTTTGTAGAAGTTATGGTGATAATTCATAGAAAAGAGCACAGTTGTAGGAGTAATTTTATGAGTCAGGTTACAGTATGTCTGCAGTTATGAATACAGAGAAGGAGACACTGAAGATGCTGGAAAATGGATAATTATGAAAGGAAGTAATTAGGGAACACAGAAGGTGGAGGGATTAACCTTGGATAGAGGGAGTGTTCTTTTTCCGCGTGTACAGGTGGGAAAGATTAAGGTTGGATTTGGATGAAACTATTTTGTTACAGGATAAAAGATCAAATCACTCGTGTCTGTTGGTTTCTTTTTATTTTATAAAGTAAAAGGTGAAGTTATTTACTGAGAATAAGAGGAAGGTAACAAGACCTTATGGAGAAAAGTAAGTTCTTTGAGAAAATATTTTAAGGGAATTGCAGAAAACGACAGGTACAGAAATATCCAGCCTTTTTCAGCTGTCCCTGGCACCAGACAAGCTTAGAAAGCTCAGATAAGCATAGCACTTACCAACTCAGTTGCATAAAAGTGGTCACTTCTCTTTCCACAGACCATAAAAAGATCCACTTTAAGAGTAGTAAAATATCAGTTCCAAGAAACTACTTCACTACATATTGATTTCAATTGATTTTTAAATTTTAGGTATTTTACTACACTGTTTGAATGTAAGAAGATGTGGTTGTGGTTTTCACTAGGATCACAAATAGTAGGTAAGTATATTGTATTCAGTAAATGTACAAAAGAGCAGAAGAACCTGAAAACTGTCTCAAGGACTAAATCATGTCTTTATGGGAAAATAGAAGAAAGGTGTTCCTCCACACAGAGGTGGAGGTAAGTTTCAAATGAAGAAAAAGAATTATTCATTCCTGAATAATGTGAAGTAACTATGTTGTGACATTTTAGAATTTTGTATACCTTTGTACTTGTTTTTGTTTTTCTGTTGTTGTTGTTGTTGTTGTTGTTGTTTTGTAGCGCTGAGATTCAAAACCAGGGCTTTAGACTGCTCTACCACTAAGTTTCATTCTGAGTCCCTAAATTTCATTTTAAATTGAGAATGAAAATTATGTATATTTATGGAATCATATTTATTCAACTCAAGTTAGCATATTCATTATCTAAAAATATTTCTTTGTGATAAGGACGCTGAAGAAGATGTGATCGTTGATTGTGATGTGTCAATTTGACTTGAGTTGGAACAACCTAGCAGGTTAGTAAAGCTCTGCATGTGTTTGGATGATTGGCAGGTAGACTCCCAACTGAGGAGGGAAGACCCACCCACACTAGCTGTGACTACCCAACAATAGGCTTGTAGTCTTGTTAGAATAAAAAGGGACAGAAGAAGGAAGCTTTTGTTTTTGCTTCTTCTGAGGAGCTCCAGGCTTCACCATCACTTTTAGATGTTTGGTGCCAGTTCCTTCAGGCTTCCAGGGTGGACTCATCAGCTTTCCAGTGCAGATCCTTGTTTTGTGATACAATCTCACACCTTCAACTGGATCCTCTCACTCTGCCATACAGACAGTGATTTCGTATTCTTCCATCTCTGATTTATCAGGCAGGTATTTTAAACCTACTTTGTTTTACATCTATACCTGGAATGTCTGAAAAAAGCTGCAAAGATACAGCAAATCCCAAGAGAGAAGCCATGAGGGCTGTAAGCACTGGCAAAGCTATAGGAGTGTGGTTTGCCTGAAGTACTAGGCAGGGAGCTACCAAATTTAAAGTTTGTCCTACCTGCTTCAGTCTTGCTTTGGTCCCATTTCTTACTATCACCCTCTTTCTCTCTTTTAAAATGGTAATATTTACCCCATACTATTTTGTGTCAGCATTATTTAACTTTCTTTTTTATTTTTGCAGAGACTCACAGTTGAGAGGGTATTTCAAGGTTCAGAAAAAATTTTAGACTTGGAATTTTCAGCAGTGGTGGTACTGCTAGGACTTTGGAGACTCTTAGAGACAGGTTAGATGCATTTTGAATAGAGATGTGCATGTGTCATTTGAGTGAATATCATAGTTTTGACCTACAATAGCCCTCAGAGCCTAAAGTATTTGAAAGGTGATTGGATTCTGGGCCCATTGTGGGCATGACCTAAAAGGACATATACATTTCCCTTCCTGGTTCATCTCCTATTTCTCTGCTTCGTGGTTACCATAAGGTGAGCAGCTATTCTGCCATGCCCCCTGTGATGCCATCCTGTCTTGGAGCAAGCCAATTTGGACTGAAATATCAACCAAAATACATATCTCTTCTTTTCAGTTTCAGGTGTCAAATATATTGTACCAGCAATGAGAAAATTGACTAAGACAGAAGAGGATCTTAAATACTTACTTGCTTTTACTAAACATTTTGTAATCAATGAAAGAATTATCTTTAGTACAAGTTATTTGAGCCTAATTCGAATTAAAGACCAGAAAATAGGATATATGCCCAATTATAATCCTTTATATATGAATAAATTAACTTGTGGTGTTAATGACTTTTAAAGAAACGTAGCTGAAAACATAAAAAATTCATAGCTAAAGTATTTAAAGCTATACAATCCTTTACATATGTACAAATATTTGATATCTCAAATATATAAATTTAATCAAGGATTAAATGACAATTGGAAATTAATATTTAATCTCATAAAATCTTTACATAAAAATCCTCCAGGTGTTGTCAAGGACAATTCAATAAAAATTTTTGTCTCCCTATTTTTTTT
>NW_022900941.1:24031003-24032728 GCF_012274545.1 Fukomys damarensis | reverse complement strand
GGGGAAATATAATATTTCCTATTGCCATAAAACAAAGGTAATGATATCAGAAGAAAGAGATTTGTGGAAAGGATTGAAAAGTAAACAAGGCCAGGAGGGAAGAAAACAAATAAAATTTTGAATGTGTGCTTTAAAAATACTTTGAAATTAGACAATGTGTAAACTAAACAAGTTCATGTTTTCCATAAAGTTGGAGAAGATAGAAGACAGTCTTAATATGAATATTTAAAAGCATGTAAACTCACGTTTTGGCTTTGTTTTGTTCCGTTTTACCTTTTCATTTAGTTTTTCTGTTAGATAAGGCAGATAATATAATCTCTCAAAAATGTTAAACAAGTTCATGTTTTCCATAAAGTTGGAGAAGATAGAAGACAGTCTCAATATGAATATCTAAAAGCATGTAAACTCAAGTTTTGGCTTTGTTTTGTTCCGTTTTACCTTTTCATTTAGTTTTTCTGTTAGATAAGACAGATAATATAATCTCTCAAAAATTAAAATAGAGTAAGACTTACACTGTCATCCTTTGTTTTACATTTCAAAATAGCACAAATGTGATTTTGCTATGTAGCATTTCTCTCTCTCTCTCACACACACACACACACACACACACATACACACTTTTATTCAAGTTATACACCAAAAATAAAAACATTTCACACTGTCACTTTTATTTACAAGGTGTTATAAACTGTTTGCAAATAACTGAATTATTGAATTAATTGGAGCTTTTATTTAGGAAATGTCTCATCACATAGTGTGTTATTACAATGGTTGTTTGATTGCTGTTACTTCTTTTGTGCATTAATATGTGAATTTGATGCTATCAGGAAAAAATCAAAAGGTACAAACTTGTGTTCAGAATCACCAAAGAAATATGTAGCAATATCACACAAAATTCCTTTCTTGATGTCAAACTGCAAATAAAATTTTATGACTGCATTGCTAATCAATTGATTGCAGTAGGAGCCAACAGACTATGACTGCGGGCCAAATTGAGTCTGCCACATTTTTCTGTAAATAAAGTTTTATTGGTAAAAAGCCACACTGATATGTTTATAGGTCACCAATGGCTGCTTTCACATGGATTCAACTGCACAGCTGAATACCTGTGACAGACATTATGTAACTCACAAAACCCAAAATAATTATTATCCATTACAGAAAAATGTTGCCTGCCGGACAAGGTGGCACACGCCTGTAATCCCAGCCCTTGGGAGGCTGAGGCAGGAGGATCACTGTGAGTTTGAGACCAGTCTGGACTACATAGTGAGTTCCAGGTCAGTCTCAACTATAGAGTGAGACCATGTGGCAAAAAAAAAAAAAAAAGAAAGAAAGAAAAGAAAAACGTTGCCTGTCACTGTATCAGAGTTTACATATCTATAATGAAGATAAATCTCAATTTCTAGATTAGATTTTTTAATTTTTTTTCAGCTTTAATTGAGTTTATTGGTACATTTTAGGGATACAGTACAGTTACATTCATTGTTGGGATCTTGTACGTCTACATGACAAGTCTTGATTCTCATTTTTTCCCCTTACCTCTGCCCTCCCTTCACCCCCCTCCCCTCCCCATCTACAAACACTTTATTTTCATCTTTTCATTCTCTCACATTTTTTCTTTTCCCTTTTTACTCTTCCCCTACCCATCCCACCTTCCCTACACCTTTAGCTCCTTTCTTCCCATTTCTAAATGTCAGTAATCTTATTAGAATCTTATGCATTGTT
>NW_022900941.1:24020548-24029627 GCF_012274545.1 Fukomys damarensis | reverse complement strand
TATAGATATACTCCACTGAATCTGTCAATTAAGTCTAGAAGTTTTTTGGTGGAGTTTTTTGGATCTTCAATGTAGAGTATCATATCATCAGCAAATAATGACAGTTTAACTTCTTCCTTTCCTATCTTTATTGCTTTTTTCTTGCTCTAAAAGAAATTTTTTCCCTTATTTCTCTCTCTGTGTGTCTGTTATTTGTGTATAAGAAGGCTATTAATTTTTGGGTATTCACCTTGTATGCAGATACTCCACTGAATCTGTCAATTAAGTCTAGAAGTTTTTTGGTGGAGTTTTTTGGATCTTCAATGTAGAGTATCATATCATCAGCAAATAATGACAGTTTAACTTCTTCCTTTCCTATCTTTATTGCTTTAATTTCTTGCTCTTGTCTAATTGCTGTGGCTAATGTTTCCAGAACTATATTGAAGAGAAGTGGTGATAATGGGCATCCTTGTCTTGTTCCTGATTTTAACATGAAGGTTTTCAGTTTTTGGCCATTCAATATGATGTTGGCTGATGGTTTTTCATAGATAGCCTTTATTAAATTGATGTATAGACTATCTATTCCAATTTTTTGCACGGTTTTTACCATGAATGGGTGTTGAATTTTCTCAAATGCTTTTTCTGAATTTATTGAGAGGATCATATGGTTTTTGTCCTTGACATTGTTAATATAATGTATTAAATTTATTGACTTTCGTACGTTGAACCACCCTTGCATCTCTGGAATAAATCCAACTTGGTCAGGATGGATGATCTTCTTAATAATCCTCTGTATTCTGTTTGCTAGTATCTTATTAAGGATTTTTACATCTATATTCATTAAGGAGATTGGTCTGTAGTTCTCCTTTTTAGTTGTATCTTTCCCTGGTTTGGGAATCAAAGTGATACTTGCTTCCAGGAATGAATTTGGAAGTATAGCTTCCCTTTCGATTTCATTGAAAAGTTTGAAGAGTAGTGGTAGTAGTTCTTCTCTAAATGTCTTGGCCCTCAACTATATAAAACAAATATTAAGTAACATGAAAAACCAAAAAAACACTAATACAACTGTAGTGGGGGATTTAAATACCCTACTATCACAAATTGACAGATCATCTAGGCAGAAAGTCAACAATGACATAATAGAACTGAACCAAGCTTTGGAAAACAAGAACTTAATAGATGTTTATAGAGTATTCCACCCCCACAAATCAGAATATACATTCTTTTCAGCTGCACATGGATCATTCTCCAAGATAGACCACATACTGGCTCACAGGACAGGTCTAAATAAATGCCAAAAAATTGAAGTCATCCCCTGTATATTATCAGATCATAGTGCAATCAAACTGGAGATCAATAGCACAAGAAACTATAGAAACTTCACAAGCACATGGAAACTGAACAACACTCTCCTAAACAATCAATGGATTACAGAGGAAACTAAAGTAGAAATGAGACAGTTTTTACAAATAAATGAGAATGCCAATACAACATACAGGAATCTTTGGGACACAATGAAAGCAGTTCTACGTGGAAAATTCATAACATTGAATGCCCACACTAGGAAAACAGAGCGGCCTCAAATAAACATCTTAACGATGAAACTTAGACTCCTAGAAAATCAGGAGCAAGAAAAACCCAAAGCTCGAACAAGAGAGGAAATTATAAAGATCCGAGCAGAAATCAATGAAATTGAAACTAAGAAAATGATACAAAAAATAAATGAAACAAAGAGCTGGTTTTTTTGAAAGAATAAATAAAATCGACAAACCCTTAGCTAATCTTATCAAAAAAAGGAAAGAAAAGGCTCAGATCCATGCAATCAGAAATGAAAAAGGCGAAGCCACAACAGATCCAAAAGAAATCCAGAGGATCATGAACACCTACTTTGAGAACCTGTGCTCTAATAAAATGGAAAACACAGAAGAAATGGACAGATTTCTAGATACTTATGAATTACCAAAGTTGAACGAAGAAGATAAAAACATTTTAAACACCCCAATCACAATCAGTGAAATTGAAAATGTAATTAAAAACTTACCAACAAAGAAAAGCCCAGGCCCTGATGGATTCACTGCTGAATTTTACAAGACATTTAGAGTAGATTAGATTTTAAATATATGCTTTCCCAAATTGTATTTGTTTATATTGACATTGTTAACTCAACAAATATGTACTGAGCAACTTCCGCAAAACTGAATCTTCACTTGGTGCTGGAAATATTGCAGTAAACAAAACAAAATTTCAGTCCTCATACAGTTTGCATGCTAATGGTAAACAAGATGACCAGAACTCAACAAAACAACAAAACAAATAGCAGATATGTTTTGAAAAATAATGTGCATCTCAGATGATCGTATTTGCTATGGATAAAATAAAAATAAAAGGGATTAGATAATGTTAGGAACTAGAGAGTTTAACAAGTATACACACACACACACACACACACATATGCCACTATATATCATTTTCTACTTTTATTTAGGTTGTTCTTAAATAAACTGACATTATAAACCAGTAAATCTAGTAAAACAAAAATTATTTACTCCTAAACTAAAAGTCTTGTGTCCTTGACAGTGTCAGTTCAAACACACATGAAAATAAACCACATTAAGATAGTTCCTATAATTCTGCCCAAATTTCTTGTTCAAACACAATACATAATTACTATAATATTATATGAGAATGGTATATTTAATCTAAAAATTTCTGTGCCAGTGTAGTAAATTACAGTACCTCAAGAATAGCTCAACACATTTAGAAAGCAGGGGAAATGCTATGATAATATTACCATTTTTTCAAAATATATGATACATAGGTTTAGTGCAGTCATTTTGTTAACCTACAAAATGTTATTATAAGCAAAATGAAATTAGCAGTTGTAAATACATATAGCACACTAATTATTTTATTTTTATTGCATTAATAAAAATGATCTAAAAATAAACTACAGAGATTATATACTTTTAATTTAATCTCCATTTATCTGTGCCCTGGTCAAAAATATAAAAATGGAAATGGGATAATGGTTTTTACTGAGACCCCTTGAATTTTCAAAGCTCTCTGAAACTTGTCAGTGTGACCACAGTGTTTCTCTGGATTTTGATTAAGCATCTTATAACATGATTTATATTTTAGTGCCTTTATAGTTCTATTTTAGAGGGAAATTGCTATCGACATATTAAAGATGACTTCGTTGTTAATTTATGTAAGGTATGCATTTTTCTTTCTCATTTTATATTTATTTTTTATGAGAAGAAAAGTAATTTCTCTCCAATACCATATTAATTAAATTGCTACTGATGAAATATCTTACAATAACAACATTTTCTAAACTCATCTTTTTCCAATTGAAAAGAAAGAATTGATTTAAGTGTCCCAAAACAGAGAACTCTAATCAAAATATAAATTAATACCTTTCATATTATTTTAATTTAACTATACACTTATCACTAAC
The DNA here is from genome assembly GCF_012274545.1 of Fukomys damarensis. NCBI lineage: Eukaryota > Metazoa > Chordata > Mammalia > Rodentia > Bathyergidae > Fukomys > Fukomys damarensis. The sequence continues at coordinate 24,026,191 of NW_022900941.1, read as the reverse complement.
AAAAGTCCCCTATGTTCTTATTATTTCTCCAAAGACATTGCCAGAGCAGTGGTTCTGCTGTGGGTAAGTAATAGAAGAATTTGGAGTGGGGGGAGCTACTGTATCAGGTAATACACTGCCTCCAATTATAAAAAAATGTCAGCTTTCTATCACTTCTTTATTATTTCCTGGGTTCAATATTTTAAAACTTGTTAAATGTTAACTGTTAAATATTAATTGTTTTTACCCCTTTGAGTGCACCATTCATTATGACTTAAAAGCAAGTTGATTATAGATCAAGATTCTGGGAAAACACAAATCCTATAAAGTTTTACAAAGTAAAAGAAAACTCATTCCTAGTGTTTTACTTTGCTCAGCTGAAGAGTATACTCGTCGTGATTCAAAAATATATAACTTTTCCCAGATATCCATTCTCTAGTTAAAGCAATAAAGAAAATAACTAAGCTCCTGAAACTTACAGTATAACCTGAAAACATTCAACAAGATGAGGAACAAGGTTGTGCTTCAAGATAAATTACTAAAAATGTGCTGGAATTTCAAGGCTGCAAGTACTAATGTGATAGCTGTTGATTTCATCCCTAAAGGTATCTGAGGAAATGTGAGTACATAAGCAAGAGGGAAAAATAATAGGAAAGAAAATTGCTTGGCATAAAGGGACAAATATCCTTTCTATTAAGAAGGTTTTATGTATTACTGTTTAAAATCATATTTGCCTCCTACAATGTGATCCACATGTAAAGTAAGTTACAGGATAATGAATTGTAAACAAGATAAGACATTTGTTTCTACTTATCCTGTCAATAGCTGTCAATTTCAACAGTGATAGTTGAAATTCAGAGAAACTGCACCATAAATGAGTTATCATAAAATACATGCACTCAAAAAATAATGTTTTGTGGAGTGAAATTTCTCAAATTACTAACACCAAATGCTGCATCAGTCAAGATTGAGAAAAAGAAACAAAAAAAAAATCACTTTAGAATCCAAGCAGGAGGTGATTTACTAACTAAGGTTTTAGGAGATCACTGAGGAGCAAGAACTGGAGCCTGGAGAGCTTGTCCTAAACTAATACTTTCAGGGACGTAAGAATGAAGTGGAGGTCAGTGTGATACTTAATCCTGGTGTCAATTTTAATAGCTTCCAAAAGGTAGAGCGAGTAAAAGAAGTTCTGGGTGGGTCTGGAACTGAAACTTACAACAGAATATCCACCCTGAAGTGAGTAGTGCCAAGGAAAAGAGCTTGTAGCTTAGATGGAATGAAAGGAGAAAAAATGAAGCCTTCCCTTTCCCTAGCCCTGCGGGTGGTTACTGTAAGTCTATATTGTATATTTTATTGTAAATATTATATTACATTCATTCCTCTAGTGAACTCTGACTGGTCTAGTCAGGAACTGCATCTGATCTTGGCTCTGCTGCTCGTTGCCCCGGGCCTTCACACTCACAGAGCTGGTGTTTCCACACTCACAAGTGGCATGTAGTTGTGCTGACCCTCTCTTCTGTCTGACATTGCTTAACTGCAGCCACCAACAGGAAGATGCCCCCTCCTTGCTTCTGAATTTCATAAGCTTGTGCTAAGCTGCTAGCAAGAAAACAAGATAGCTCAGGTCTAGTGAGAGTGGAATGGAGATAGAAACCGAGAGATTTAAAGCAAGTAGTAGACCTCAAAATCTTACCGACTATTCCAAAATTCAAAAACTCTGAATCTGCAAGACTTTAAAAAAATAACTTACTTTGTAAATTTGAGCCAATATGAAATATTTCAGTATTAAAACCTGGCCTGAAAATGTTGTAAGGCTATTATTTATTTTTATTCATCTCTCTAATGTCAATATGTATATGATCCAGTGCATAAATAGCAATTTATTTGAATAAAAGGTAATCTGAGCTTCTGAGACTATTGTAAACTGTAAATAGGAATTTCAGCAAGTATTAGAAGGCCAAATATCACATTGTCCTCAGATTCACAAGAAATAGATATTTTACCCAGCATCTTAGTATCACTCTTCAAAACAGCTGTAATAATTATAAGGCAAAAGAGAATTAGAGAGTGGTCTTAAATCTCCAGCATAGCTTCTTACTTCCTTTTATGCCACATTAGGATAATTCTAGATCTAGCTTACCACATCACATCTGAACACATGTGAAGTCCCAAAAATAAATTATAAGCTGTTTCTATCTAAATGATTTAAATCACTTATGAGATACTTTAGAGAAATTTACCCAAAAAATTTATATACTTCAGGTTTGCATGATGTTATTCATTTCTAGGAAATAAACCCACCCACTGAAACATTATACAGATAAAGATTTCAACACTAATATATTCCTTTTGCTACCAACAGCTAGATATTTAATATGCTCGTAATAATGAACATTTTTGATGTTAATGATTTTACCAAATCATCACGCTCTAAAAAAATGGAATAAATTTCCGAGCAGGTGCATATACATTTTTTGTCCCAAGGTGTAGGCACCATATTAACTTTATAAAATCTGAAATATCTTCTGAATTTTGGAACACATAAGGCTTCAAGAATGTAAAATGAGCAATTTCAAATTTACCTTAACCACAATATTTCACTTTGCTTTTTTCAATGTATACACAAATTTCAATACATATTTCACCTTTCATATAACAACTTTCCTATGTATAACCTAATATATATCCTTGGTAAAAAATGATTCCATTATAAACTCAAAATGGGAGACCTAAAATTACATACTTCTCTAGATCTCCCCTTTAGAAAATCACGTGTTATTATTGTATATATTTTTAGTTGGGATCTGTATTATACTTACCAGAAAGTATTTTTACCCCAATTGTTTTATATCTGATTTGGGCCAGGCTGATAACTCCCAGGCTGGAAATTTGGATCAGGTGAAAATAGAAATCAGAGTCCAGGAACCACTTCAACATATTAAGTACCTAGTGTAGTTTTTTTTTTAAATGATAAAAACATGGATAACTATAATGTTTGTTAAAAAATTCTACTTGTCCATATGCCAATCTTAGCAAATCAGGGATACCTTAGGAACTATTAGAAATTTGGACTTTTATTAGGCTGCACTGATGATCTCCATATACAATGCAATTTAAGGACTAATAGTCTAACTCAACCATGCATGTATAAAAATAAAGATGCAGAAATTTACTAAATGTTAAGTAGATTTAACTTGGTAGTATCATCATAAATTCTGTATGTCCACTTATTTTATTTCATTTTAAACTTGGGTTTTATTGGATGAAATAGTAAATAACAATGTATAAATTACACCTGTCACGTTCTATATCTGCGTGTCCTCTCAAAACCTCATGTGGTCATGGGTAAGGCTCTTGTGTGGTGACTGGACCATGGGGATAGGACGTTCGTAAGTAGATTAGACCACAGATTAGTTTATAGCTAAATGTGATGTTGGGAGATGAATCCTGGCCTAAGGAACTGTAGAACTGGGAGTGGCTCGGAGGTGGCTCTCTTTATGCTTCACCCCGCTGTGCCATTAGCTCTTTGTCCTCTGCAAGGCCCATCTGCCGTGCAGCCCAATTGGGTCCAGCCAAGTATGAACCGATACCTGTACAAACTGTGAGACCATATTAACCTCTCCTCCTTAAAGGTGTGGGTGTTGGGTGCATTGGTTCAGTGATGAAAAAAGTAACTAAGAGAATATCTACAGGACTTTACAGACATGTGCTTTAGGACATACGGGGCAACAGAAGACGGAATGAAGACTAGCTCTGTCCCACCATTGAATGAGTTTTTGAGTACTATTAAAAAAATAACAAAACCAATTTCAAAGTTGAATTTTGTTTTAAATTGAACAATCTTTCAGTAACTTTTAATCTTTCACTAATATTTTATGTAAAAATGATTCTTAATGTTACAGTATTTTTGTATTTAATTGACTAAAAGACAATTAAAAGTTATTTTCAGTATATAACAATAATTCCACGATTTTGTATTTGTTCTTATAGAAGCACAGAATCTTTCTCTTCTAAATGTACTTGATTTAATTTTGATACATTAATCATTTGGTTGTTGAGGTGACAGTTGAGTAATCTTGGACACCGTTTCTCAACTAATCCTAATTTTATCTTGCATCAAGAAAAGCACTGTAACATTGGCCTCTTTTCATCACAGACTTTTCGTAAAGCTAATAGTCCTTATCCTAAACAAGAATACATGGAGATATTTAGTAGAATTCAGGGATATTGTTTTAATTTTTGTCTTTGGGTTGATTATTTTAGGTTATAAATAGACAACATTTAAATATTTTCTTATATTTATATTGAACATATGCAAATAATTTGAAAGGGTTTCTTCATTTTCATTGGTTGATGTATTTGGTATGCAAAGTGAATCTTTCCAAGGAACTTTAAATAGAGGACCACTCATAACACAAACATGTAGATTACAGAATCATTAAAAAATTTGATATTTATTAACATATAAATCAACTTAAGATATATGTATATTACTTTTAGAAATGTATTGGTGTGTGTGTATTTAATTTTATCTTCCTAAATCAAACATTTTGCTAAACATGGGGCTTGAGCAAAAACATCCTTTATACCTCAAAAAAGGTAATTATAATATGGTTTAATTAATGTTAGTATAAGTTTTATGAAAATACATGAAAGTTACTTATTTTAGAGATGAATTCAGAAACTTCATTTATTACCAAAGTAATTATATTTTTGGAGGACACAGGAGTTATGTGTCTTCAGACTGCCTCTCTTGAGATATCCACTTTTAGGACCATAGTGGAGTGTACAGTGATTGCCTAGATCAGTGATGGTGGGTCTTTAAGAGACCAAGTGCCAAACTGCAGCACAAAACCCACTTATCTAAATGAAAATGCCAACAGTGAGATTAAACCTGAATTCTGAGGTTTTAATTTAGAAACAAAAATCTCATACACTAGCAACTTTTCTCTTAAAATAAAAATATAGTAACTTGCATGCTGTACGTTCACCCCCACTGGCATAGACCGGTTCTTCTGATGTATCATAGACTGGAGTCCCTTGGTGCAGCTGGTGTTTTCCATTGAAATGGGCTGAGCAAATTCAGCATCATAAACAGAGGAAATGACTACTCATTTACTGTTTCCTCTAACTGCTGGGTGCCCCTGCTGCTCACTGGCATCTCTGTTAGTTTTGAAAGGATAATGCAATGGTACTTTCTTTATAGACTCATGAAGTCTATAATCTTAGATCTAGAAAGGGCATTAAAGATCACTCTCCACTTCCCCCAATACAGATGAGAAGGCAGAGGTGGTAAGGCTCAGTGACCTGGCACAAACTCTGAATGTGGGTTGGCAGCAGAACCTGTGCCAACACTGAAGCACCTGAATCCCCTGACAGGGCTTCTCCGATGCCACCTGCCAAGGAGGACACCTTTCTCTAGCTCATTCTAGGCCAGGCAGGATTGTGGAGACCACCTTCAGGGTGATGATCCCTCTTTTAGCAAAGACTCCTAGTTTTCCCAAGCCGATCGTTCCTGCTAGCACATAACAACTTAAAAACAGAATCAAGTAATATGTGCGGATACCCAGAGAGGTTTTGCTCATTAGAACAAATTTTTAGTGCATAATATTTATATTTATTGTGGGGAATTGTCACACACACACACACACACACACACACACA
>NW_022900941.1:23898240-24020034 GCF_012274545.1 Fukomys damarensis | reverse complement strand
TATATATATATCTATATATATATATATATATATCATATAATTACTTTATTTCCTCTTCCCTTCCCCTGCTTCTCCCTTATTTCCAGAGTTTTAATTTAACATATACTCTTACAAACACATGGGACACATTAATTCACAAAGAACTCAGAGGAGTTGTATATTTTTTTAAAAGGCAATGATTATGTAATGTTTCGATTCATGACAATTATGATCTGTAGGACCACAGCATTGCTATATTCAGTAGAGCCTCATTAAGTTTCTGCCCGAGGCCTGGAATTAGTCTATAGTTTAACAAAACTTGCGAGTTCCACTTAGAGCATATTTTAGAAAGATTTGGGAGGCCTTATCATGAAGGGAGGAGCACTGCACTAAGATTAATCACAAGAAGACATCTGTGCTCCCCCAGCTCTTCATGAGACAGACACTCCTGCAGACCAAAAAACAGTTCACAATCCTTGAGACTAGCACATAATTCCATTTTATACACATTTTTCCCCACAGGGCTGAAATAACCTGATATTCTGGAAATAGAACTACAATGCAGGCGAGAAGAATATTCTACTTTATTCATTTTCAAAGTTTAAAGCGCTTTTTGTCACTTTAGCTAACTTGACTACTTAAGGCAATGCTCTCATATCACGTGGATGCCAACAGTAGCGTTACTAGCAACATTAGCTGTTGTATATAACTCTTTGTAATTCAATGTAAGTATATGTAAAGGCTTTACATTTTAAGAAATATATCATTTCAGAGTTACTTTGCTTTTCATTTTATAAAACATATTGATTTTTAAATTCCATGGTTAGGTCTATGATGTCATCCATGGCTTACCTTTCTGCTTCACGAGCAGGATGTAACAAAATAATTGTTTTAAGAGAGAAATATTGGGTTAGATGATAATGACAACAATCTAGTCAGTCAACTATCACATGGATCAAATTTTTCTACATGACGAATGTAATTCGTATAGCTAACATACAATAATCTGGCATTGTAATTTGACCTTAATTTCCCACACTTAATAAAATTAATTAAAGGGATACTAATTTTCCTCCAAATGTGAAGACTTTGGCAAAATTTCATGGAACAATTTTAAGAGATAGTCTATGAAAAAGAAAAAGTCTTCAGAAAAGTAAGTACATTGAACTTGATATGTCCCACTGTAGGGCTCTGACACCCAAAACACTGAGCTTAATTAATTTGTTCAAAAATTAAATAAATTTTTGCTTACAGAAACCAGGGCCATGTCAGAATTTCAAAGCAGGCTGAGTTTATTCCTAAGCACATATTGTAAAGTTCTTTATTCATTGGAGTGCCCGGGAACCCAGAAGGACTGGCTGAATTTATGAACCTATCTTGAGAAGGGTTTGGTACATTTGAATAGGAGAGAAGGGAATGTTATGTAATAATATGGAATTGATTAGCATAATCATATAGCTGTTTACTAGTACAGTATATTGCTTTTTAATGTATTTGATATAAATTAATATAAACAGCTGTGCATTTTTTACTCTTTTATTTTAAATCATCCCTAAATTTCACTGGTATAGATATTTTACAATAGAGAATAAATTACTGATTTGCTCTATCAGTTATATTATCCCTCTGCTGAATAGGATTATTGTAAACTTGTGGAAGACAATTGAAATATTTTAATAAAAATTATATATTATTATTATCATGTGGCCAGATTCCATGATATGTTAAATTAAACATTAGAAATACTGACTGTACATTTAACCGAAGATCATATGAATTACAAAGTATTTAGCTAAATAAAATAGATCAACTTTCCTATTTTCATACATTTTCAAACAGAATGTTAGTACAAAATATTTTGAAACACTTATATATGTCTTTATATTTGTCAAAACTGGTTGGAAGTAAAAACAGGTGAATACTCCTCAGAGCTTCGAAGGAGATAAATGATGCAACTTGCCTCATTCTTTCCCTACTACCTCTTAAAAGAAAAAAAATAATTGTAACCAAATTATAAATAATATCTAAAGCAGTAAAGGTAGATAATGATGTGTTTCTCAGTAATAAAAAAATTGATATGCAGAAAATCAATACAACCCAATACACAAATAATTATAGGAAAGTTGGTACATCTTATTTATCCTGGACTAATTATCTAGGGTTTTTTGTTTTTGTTTTTTAGTTTTTGGGGGGGTTTTGTACCAAGATTGAACTGTGGACCTTGTGCTTGTGAGGCAGACAGTGGAACCTCTGAGTTAAGTGCCCAGCCCTCTAGGAATATTTTAGTGAGTCTGTGCTCTCCAAAAATGCTAGAGTTGTAATAGTGAAGAAGACAATCTCTTATTCTGTTCTCCCACTCAAGTATTAACCAGGCCCTACCCTGCTTAGCTTCCAGATCTGACTCTTATTCTGTTCTTAGTAGGACTTCTTCCCTACCTCAGCATACCAAATGCCTATTATTTGATAAGTGAAGCTAACCTATCTATGCAAGTTAAACAATGATGTGGAATGTTTCCATCTCTCATGTACACCACTCAGATTTCTATGTTCATGGTCTGCTATTTATATATAAGATGAGATTTTTGCCAATCATATATTTTGTTTCTGTCAGAGTCACATTAATCATTGATCAATTTTACAGAAGTAAAATTTTATAAAGTGAAACTTATTTAATGTCTGAGTTCAAAAAGGGCCAACTTTAAGAGTTATCACAATTGGTATTTTTTAAATGTAAGTTATGAAAAATAATGACTATTTGGCTAGTTCTAGTTTTGCCTCAGGGAATGCCTATGACACCTGAAAACTTAGCCCTTTAATTCTTTGCCATGTATTTCTTCACATGTAATTTTTTTAATATATTCATTTTATGCTATGTTAGTTTTTTTTATGGAAAAAACTGTCTAGGAATATGTCAGCCTCGAAAAGTCTTTATTGCTATTGAATAATTTTCCTTCATGTTACAGTTATTCCTTGGAAATGTGCTTAAACTTTTATAAATTTACAAATGTGTATATTTTTCTTAAATAGGAAAAATCATATTAATTTAGTAGGAACATTTTCTTTCTTATCACTTGCATAATCACACCACCCCACTACTACTAAGCATTTTAACTTCCAGCATATAATTTAGAGTGAGAATACAACATCCTGTCACTCACCAAGTGGTATGCTCTGTCATCTTATTGTTTCCTTCGCCCTGGTGCTCCTTGTTAACTGGAGGTCATAATTTCTACCTCCTTTGTCAATTACCAACTTATCATAGGATGTTCTGATCCTAGTCTCCTTGTGACCTAGGACTACATCGTCTAAGCCATCTTTTTCTGAATTGCAAGCTATACACTTTATGTCAAAGTCCTTTCACACAATTTGGATAATATATTATGTCAATTATATCCATAGAAGTTTAACCTGACAATTTAGTCATGTTATAGCTGGCCTTACCTGTAATATGATGGATTCAATGCTTGAGCTGATTCAATCAGACACTGAAATTGTAAAAAGGATAAGACCATTCACTTTGCATTAAATTGCACCGTTTCTAAGCCTTTAAAATTGACATACCTTGAAAAGTGCCTTACATTATAGATTTTTTTCTGTACAGGTGCCAATGGCAACTTTGTATGCTTAATCTTGAGGGCAGAGTAGGTGAAAAAGGATAGCCTGCATTTGACAATCATGTTGAATGATTTTTTCAGTTCATTAAGCCTTAGAATTTAAGCTGTTCTAAATAAGACAAATGTGTTCCCTTCCTCCCAATATATAAAGTATAATGATCTCAAATTACTTATTTGGGTATTTCTCATGCTTTTTAAGACTATGAAAGGTGAATGAGTTAACATTTCTGAATTGCAGTTGTTGACGTTAGTATTCCATCACTTCTGCGGTATAGGAGCATGTGTGCTTGTATATGTTGAGTACGTATGTGGTATTCCAGTTTATGAGCCTACCTACCCATAGGGAAGCTCTGCTCTGTCATGAAGTCCTAAAATATGAACATTAGGAAAATACTACTCAGGGAGTTGACTATCCGATGCATAAATTGTACTAAGAACATTTAGAAAGTAGTATTTCTTGGATAAAATTGTTCACACAGGTAAAGGATAGTCTTTATGCATATAAATAGTAACAGGGTAAATTTTACTGTAAATATTTGTGATCTATGCCAAGCAATAGAACACAATATCATTATTTTAAAATTTACCTCTACCTATGTACAGTCAGTGGCTCTTTCCTCATCATCAGCTTAGCATTTTGAGGCTAGTGTGCAATTCCGCTCTAATTAAGTTAAAGGAAATTGATCTACTCCTTGATGTTTTTCTGCTGGAAACAATTTCTCCTCAGATAACCAAATAGTTCACTCTCTTGCTTCCATTTTTTGCTCAGTGAAGCCTTTCCTATTGACCCTTTTAAAATACCACTTTCTATTCCTAAAAAATTTCTGCTTCATTTCTCTTCACATTCATTACTGATGCCTACTACTAAATTAAGTTTCTCACCTATATGCTTATGTTTTATCCTCTCCTATTACACTGAAGACCCCTTGAGGTCAGGAAATTTTGTCTGATTTCTTTGACTTTGTTTCTGATGCATGGATCACTGCCTGGCACGTAGTAAATCAGCAAATATCATCTGAAATAATAGGGAAAAACATATTGTACTTTTGATTTTTATAATTTGTTTACTGATTGGCTTTCTTGATCAATCTTGTAATTGTAAAAATTACATTTTCCTTTATTTCTGTGAATAAGTTGAAAATATTTAAATAATCTGATACAGTTTCAGTAAGTTCATGTGTAAATGTGAACAGACTGAGAGATAAAGAACTCTACAAATTTTTCTCTTAGATTTCTTGTGTTAGAAATTATAGGCAAGTACCCTTCAGGGTACTCTAAATTTTTTATATAGTCACCATGAGAGGATTTTCTTAAAGTTAATCAGACATGCAGACAGACATTTTTCCAAGTCCCCAGTGACCTTCTCGTAGATATGGTTCTAATTTCTTTGAGATATTTTAAATCATATCTGTGATCTTCCTTAAGGCTTGTTTCAGATATTTTACTCATTTTCAGATCTGAGGTTAGATCGTTACACAAACAAATGTGTAAGGTATGTAAGGAGAATAAAATAACAAATAAATGAACACTGAAGCTTCTTCATATATTTTGCTTGAAAAGTCATGGAAAATGACCAAACGTATGGCTGTATGTTTATCTTCATACTTAAGAATAAAAGTCACAATACATTTAATTCTGATTTTCAAAGAATTTCCACTACTTGCATCAAAATTTTGAAATACAAAGCCTGCTATGTTCTCTTGCTATGCACCAATTCTCAATTTGCAAGCATACAGAAGCTCTCAGGAGGATTTTTCTTTTCTTTTGTTTTTTAATGCATGTATATGAAGTACAAATCAGATCAGACTAATCTAATTCCCTCTGTGACAGAGTGACAAGCCCTGTGGTTAAGAGGAAAGCAACAGATATAAGATCTTTATTTCAGTCAGGCTTTTAATTCACTCTTATATGACGTTAATTAGGGAGCAGTAAAGCAGAGTTGAGATCCTGCTATTAAAAGATGGGTGTACAACTGCTCAGAAGGTCACACTGTAAGAGTAGTTATTAATCGGTCCATGTCGCTCTGAGGAATGGGGGTGGATACTGAATGATGCTTTAGAATCTGTCCCGGGTCCATTACAATATCTTCATCAGTGACTGGGATGATTAAACAGAGCTCTTACTCCTTAAATTCATGGATAACGTCAAGCTGGGAGGAGTAACTGTCCTTGGAAAATAAACTTGAAAATTTTAAATGACCTTTTTAAGATGAAGAAGTGACTTCCGAAAACACAGCCAATGAGAAAATATTATATCCTAGAGAAAAAAAAATAATACTAGGTCAAACAGACAATCACAAAGAAAAAACTGCAAATGGGAAGTTTTAGGATGGTATTCTTAGGGAGTTACAATAGTACAGTGTAATATGTAGTTAAATTAGCGCACAGACAGAAAAATTTTAAAATATTTACAGTCCTTTAAAATAACTGTACTACAAATAAAAATGTAGGCATAATTACCTCTGAGGAAGATTGGATACTCTAATTTTGAAGTTCAGCTATCTAATTGATCAGTAAATTTAACCACTTATCAAATTATACAAAAGTATTTTTATTCCATCTCCTTACCTAGCCACATCCTTGAATTCACTTCTGCTTCTTTCAGAAGCCATTAAAAAGAATTTCTGACTGGTTCGGTGGCCATACCCATAGTCTGAGCCTCTTGAGGGTGGAAATGAAAAGATGGCTTTACTCCAGAGCAAGCCTGAACACCATGGTGAAATTTCCCCTCTATTAGGAAAATGGGGGGGGGAGTAAAAGATTCTGACACATAAAGACAACTCCACATCTTAATAATATCTTCAGTCTACATCTTTGTTAGATGGAGTAAGCATTCTTTTCTTGACTATTTTGCCCAAACTTCCTCTCTAAATTTCTGACATCTTGCCTTCTCATTTGTTATCTGAATACTGTAATCATCAATTTTCTTCTTATGCTCTGTCTCATCTTTGCTGATCAGTACTTGAGTTTCCCCACTTTGATTTTGGGGTATGGGTATTCTGGCTACATGCTAAACATGAGTGTGGCATTGCATGCCGTTTAATATTAACACGCTATAGACTTCTCGAGAACTGTGTGCTTCAACCTCTAATAAGACAATGACTTTTCAGTTTTGATTGTTTGCCAAGATTTGACCTAGCACCTGACCTTGATTTCTTCTGTTTGTTTATTTTCTATTTCCAGATTGACCACCTGGCTACACACCTGTGAAATTCTAGTTTTCATTATTTTTACCTTGTGTGTGAAGGACTGGTATTGAGCCCATGGTTGCCTCCTATGTGAATATTGTAATGATACTCATTGCAATTAGTTTTTATTCAAAAAATATTGGTAAGCAAAAGAATTGTAAGATTGAAACTGCACAAACAATTTTCAGATGTAGTACAAGCTCCTTTCATTTCTTTTACCCTGATGTATCATATTTTCCTTATAAACTTTTGGCATAATCTCCAAGAATAAATAGGTATAAAATTTGAAATATGATAAAATTTTAACAAGATGACATTATAATGTGATATAACACTTGCTTTTACTTTTTCTATTTTACTAGTGTCCTTGCTTTTATTTCTAGGTTTCTATTATACAAAAATTGCTTATCAGTATCCCCTTATTTTTGACATCAGCACTTATATATTTCCAGAATGAATTTAATTGAAATTTAAGTGATTTGAATTGAAATAAACCAAAAAGTTGTCTTGATGACCTAGTAGTTTGATTTTATTTTCTTTCCTAAAATGACCAGTCTTGAGGAAAATATCTATAATTTAAAATGTAAAGCACTCAATTTTTAGTTTTTTAGTGAAAAAATTAAGCATAAAAATATTTAATAAGAATTGTAATATATGTGATTTATATTTGGAAAAATTAAGTGATATCTGAAATTGTTCTGAGCCTGAGTAATTGTGAGAAGAAAATTTCACACAACTGGTATTTGTAAAAGATAAAATAAACATTCATCATTAAATAATCCAAATTTCTTTCCTTTTTCTGATTTTGATGTGCATATAAATTCATAATTTTGGGCCCCCATTACCAACTTTCTTTTGGTAGATTGGCACTATCAAAGAAACATATTTCTGCTCAAAGAACATAACTTTTAAAACATTTCAAAATAAAAGCTTTAGAGGATAAATATAATTTCTTTTCTTTATTTAAGATCTAACATTTACCACTTCTCTTTGAATCCTTTTATTATCTATTAGGATGTGATATTTCTGTTTTTCAGACTTTTTTTTTAACTTCAGTCTACTTCTACTTTGAAACTCAGTTTCTATGACAGTCTCTTCCTCCTCCTCTTCCTCCTCCTCATGATCCTCCTCTTCATCCTCCTCAAAATGAAAGAAGGAAATGAGCAAACAGAAGGCAGCTCCAGAAGCCAAGAAACAGAAAGTAGAAGGCACAGAACCAACTACAGCTTTCAACTTCTTTGTTGGAAATCTGAATTCTAACAAATCTGCTCCTGAGCTAAAAACTGGTATCAGTGCAGTTTTTGCTAAAGATGATCTCATTGTTGTGGATGTCAGAATTGGTACAATTCAGAGGTTTCGTTATGTGGACTTTGAATCTGCTGAAGACCTGGAAAGGGCCTTGGAACTCACTGGTTTAAAAGTCTTTGGCAGTGAAATTAAACTAGAGAAACCCAAAGGCAAAAAGACAGCAAGAAAGATCGAGATGCGAGAACACTTTTGGCCAAAAATTACCCTTACAAAGTCACTCAGGATGAATTAAAAGACGTGTTTGAAGCTGCCCTAGAGATCAGACTAGTCAGCAAGGACGGGAAAAGTAAAGGGATTGCTTATATTGAATTTAAAGCCGAAGCCGATGCAGAGAAAACCTTTGAAGAAAAGGAGGGAATAGAGATTGATGGGCGATCTGTTTCTCTCTACTGCACGGCGGAAAAAGGTCAAAACCAAGACTACAGAGGTGGAAAGAACAGCACCTGGCGTGGTGAATCAAAAACTGTATTTAAGCAACCTCTCCTATAAGGCAATAGGAGAAACTCCAGGAAGTATTCGAGAAAGCAACTTTTATCAAAGTGCCCCGGAACCAAAACGACAAATCTAAAGGGTGAGCGTTCATAGCATTTGCTTCATTTGAAGATGCTAAAGAAGCTTTAAACTCCTGAGATAAAAGGGAAATTGAGGGCAGAAAGATCAGACTGGTTCGCCTAACTCCAGAAGCCAGCCAACCAAAACCCTGTTCCTCAAGAGTCTGTCTGAGGAAGCCACCTTAAAGGAATCATTTGAGGGCTCCATTGGAGCACGGATAGTCCCTGACCAGGAAACCGGCTACTCCAAGGGCTTTGCTTTTGTAGGCTTCAACAGCGAGGAAAGAGCCAAGGCCGCCAAGGACACTGTGAAATCGAAGGAAACAAAGTCACCTTGGACTGGGCCAACCCTGAAGGAGAAGGTGGTTTCGGGGGCCGAGGTGGTCGGGGAGGAGGAGGACACCAGAAGCCACAAGGGAAGAAGAGGAAGTTTGACTCATTTCTGTGTCCCTGTCTGTACCTGTTGGTTGGAAAGAAAGGACTCTGGGGTTTTACTCTGTTACCTGTAGATGACAGAGCCGTTGGGGGACATTCCAAGACGGTGTGCGTCCTGTGGTCTACTTGGGAAGCGCAGATGGCATTTCAGGAAAGAGAGAGCCAATGCACCTGCTGGTTTTCACTGGCGTTTCATAAACTTTTTAAAGCGATGAGTGATAGAGCTAACCCTGACCTGTTAAGTTTTGAATTTATATTGTTTCATCCCATGTACAAAACCATTTTGTCCTACAAAGTTCCAAGACGGTGTGCGTCCTGTGGTCTACTTGGGAAGCGCAGATGGCATTTCAGGAAAGAGAGAGCCAATGCACCTGCTGGTTTTCAGGGGCGTTTCATAAACTTTTTAAAGCGATGAGTGATAGAGCTAACCCTGACCTGTTAAGTTTTGAATTTATATTGTTTCATCCCATGTACAAAACCATTTTGTCCTACAAAGTGAGTGTGTGTGTGTGTGTGTGTGTGTGTGTGTGTGTGTGTGTGTGTTGGGGGGTTGTAAAGGAAAACAGAATGTTTTATGATTTTCCCTTCAGTGTTTTAGGCCAGATTAAAAGTCCCAAACTCTGAAACAAATAAAATAAAACTCAATTTCTAAAACCAAGAAGTCTTCCTTAAAAGCTAAGGAAACTTTCCTTAAAAGCTTTCTGTGGAAGGCAGTGCTTCTGTTATAAAGCATTGGGTGTTTCAGTTAAATAGAGATGTTTGCCTGAAGTAAATATAAGACTGAAAGCTTGGAATGGGCTTAGGATTTTATTAGGTTTTCCCCCCCAAAGAATCATTTTGTGAGGTGGCTGATGTAATCACTATTTGGGGGAAAAAATAAAAAAGAATTAAAGATACAATATAATGAAGAATTTTACCTGTACACAACAGTAACAGAAAGAAGAATGACACTGATTAGAGATTTTTAAAAAAATACAGATATCATGGCATTCAGAAAAAGAAATGAAAAAAATGGGTAATCACACAAAAAAGAATAAAAAGTGTAATTTTCAAGATCGGGGCTTTGTTATTCACTATTGTGGAGTACTCCATATTTGTGAAGAGATATTTCACCATTGTTCCTTTTTCTTCATAGTGACATAGTAACAGACCCTCAAGACAAGTCATGGACTATAGATACAAAACAAGAACAAACATAAATGGCTTTCCATAAACTCTGGTGATTAGTAGGCAAACAGACAAAAAACAAGAGTGCTTGCAGAACTGAAAAAAAAAAAAAGATATCAAAGCATCCTTCTATCATTTTGAATTTTTATTATGTTAAAAGTATTTTTGGGTGACATGATCCTATTAGGTTAGGGCCTATGTTATATTTCTAGTTCATTTGTCATTATCAGAGAGAAAATGTATTCAGGTGATACATTTAGGAGGTGCAGGGTTAGGAGGACAATGAAAAATTAGCTAGGCACTGTGGTACATAATCCTAGCATTCAGGAGGCTGAGGGAAGAGGATCCCAAGTTCAAGGCCAGGCTGAACTACATAGTGAACCACTATCACAAACATTCTGCCCCCCTCACAAATTAAGATTACACATGTATAAATACTGAATAGTTTCTCTGATGTGAATAAACTATAATAGTACATAAGATCCTAATGAGGTAATTGACTATGTGAAATACGAAGAAAAGGGCTAAAGGTATAGGGGAAGTGGGAAAGGTAGGGAAAGCTAATAAGGGGAAGGCAAAAAAATAGGAGAAAATGAAAAAATGAAAATAAAATGTTTATAAATGTGGAGGGGAGGAGGGGGTGAAGGAAGGGGAGGGACAAGGGGAAAAAATGAGAACCAAGACCTGTCATGTAAAGGTACAAGATCCCAATGAAGAACGTAATTGTACTGTATACCTAAAATGTAGCAACAAACTCAATGAGGGAAAATAAAGATCAACAGATTAATCTTTGCTTCTGGGAAGATTTTCTTGGCTCTCCCCAAATTTCCATGTCTAGTAACAACCGGTTTACACATTTATAAATAAATCTAGGTTCAATAAACTCTTACTTACACTCATTTTCCACATGCTAAACTTATTGTGTGCAAGAAAGGCACCATACCTTACTTCATTCCTTAACGGTGCTCTTAACAGTATTCAAGCTAGTGAGTACTAAGTAACTATAGTTGGTTATTTGGTGAATTTTAAAGTGTTTTCTGAGTTACTCCAAATCTGTCTATTAATAAGATTAGTATTTAAATTGTGTGTTTATAAAACCTACTATTTAGTATGTGTCTATTATATGTAAAGTAAAGATGTGTTGCTTAGGATGAGGTAGAATGCCAGCTGTCATACAAATCAATGTTATCTTTTCCAATAGAATCTGTTTTGATTGACATAATAATAAGGTAGATACACATGTACACATAGCAGCATACATGCATGTGTATTATATATACTTATACATATATTAACATACTATAGACAGAGAGAGTTAGATATGCGAGTAAAGCACAGAAGACTATGAACCAATTTCTTCATGCAGCCCATACCTGGCTACAAATTCTACATTATCAGCTATTTTTCTGCAGTGAGATAAAGAATGGAAATGAGAAAATAAATCAGGTATAAAAGTAAGCACAGTATTTTGGTGAGTTGATATTTCTTAGCAAGATGATCTTGTTGAAGACAGCACTCACTTGCTTTGTGTGCTGGCACATACTCCTGATCTTGTTGTGGATTGTCCTCCCAAGAAGCACTGCAACATAAAACTAACGCTCCTAACCTGTGTGTCAAAGTGCCTGTGACCTACAAGATCTTCCTTTACCAACTTCACAAAATGGACCGTGCAGCTAATTACAAAAACAGATGATTGACTGACTTGACTGACTTGCAATTTTCCTGTACTGTATAACACAGCAACTGTGTGACAATATAGAAACCAAAATAGATATTTTAGGAATATTAATAGAAAAAAGATGGCAAACGTATCCATCAGCATTTTATATGTGTCCATATACATGCCAACAGTGTAGTATCCTAGTAAGCAGAGAAAAATCGGACTGAAACTATAACAGAGACTATTTTGAACTACAAAATTTTGAGTTTCAGAAAATTGAACCATTTGATAGTACCAATTATTGGTAAGGATGTGGAGAACAACTGTTTTTAGTGTCTGAAAGGATAGATATAAACAGCCATTTTTCTTCTACTTGTTACCCTTCAAAACTTTCTCCCTTGAATTTCTTTACTGTCTATAACATGTAGCCCTTCTATATGTCTCTCTCTCTCTCTCTCTTTTAATTTGAGAAAGGGTCTCACTGTGTAGTTGAGGCTGACCTGGAACTTACTATGTAGCCCGGGCTGGTCTCGAACTCACAGCAATCCTCCTGCCTCAGCCTCCCAAGGGCTAGAATTACAGGCCTTCACCAAGACCCCTGGCTAGCCCGTCTTACTTCTTTTTGAGTCATACTCACTCATTTGGAACATTGACGTAACCTGTTTTTTATCATCTTATTGTACATTCTGTGCTTATTCATTTCCTCAACAGGTAGAAATATCCTTGAGAGCAGCAACTGTATCTTAGTATGTATTGTATGCTTTGCTGTCAGTGATGCTGTCCAAGTTAAACACAGTGCCTCTTATATTATGCCTGGTCAAGTTTGTAGTTGTAAAAGACATTGAAAGATAATGATACCTATTTTAAACAGAGAGGCGGGGACTGGAGAGGAGGGAAAGATGTCTTTTACTATACTATGCTGAATGTATACATTGCTTGGGTGCACTGAGAGTACAAAACAGTGTTCGGTTTAAAGCTATACTTTATTCTTAGAATGTGAAGGGATGGGAATAAAAACGTCCATGTATGCGTCCCAGGATGGGAGTGGAAAAGGCAGAGCAAGACATGAGATCACAGAACTAAGAAATATGAAAGCAAAAAGAAGTAGAAATAAAATAAAGGATTAACATTTTATCGATGAGAAACCTAAAGCCCATTGAAATTATGAGTTTGCCGAGCTATTCACAAATCCCACGACTCTAACCACATTATAGAGCAAAGGGAAGATTTTTAAAGAACAGTTAAATAAGTATAATTTATTAACACTTGGACAGAGTTATAATGTTATTCTTTGAAACATAAGAAAAACAAAAAATCTAGTTTAATGGAGATAATTGCCCAAGTTAGAAACAAATATCTACATGTTTAAAGCTTTTAAGTGAACTGTATGACTGAAAGGAATGGAATCATCATTTTTCCAAGTAGGGTCTAGGTTCACCCTCAGATAGTTGGCCAGGACAGGTGGTGGGCCTACCGTGTCGAATACAACCTCACGACACACTGGTAACTACACGCTGCTACCAGAGATGTGTTCCCACTGACTTTGTGATGTGGAATTACCCCCTGGTATCAGTTTCATTCTTCGGATCTTTGCAATTATTCCTCTGAGCAGTCAAAGTGAGATTAAACTGGAACAAAGAAGTACCAATAAACTACGAATTCTCTGGAAATATATTCAGATTTGGTGTTACAGGGAATCAACTTGCAATCACATCCTACTGTAGTGTTGCATGTTTCATGTTGTTTAGTAACAATTGAGATGGAGTCAGTTTCACAGCTCGTAGCACTCATATGTTCAGGAGGGACTTGATTTCTAATATAATTATGAATTTTAAAAGGCATTACTGAGTGGTTTTAAATCAATAACTAGAATAGCTAAAGGCACAATTTTGCTAAATGTCCATAGTCCTTAATCTCACACTTCTTAAATATATATTCAAACATATACACATGATCAGTGTAGAAAAAAGTAGAAACCATTTAGATTCATATAGTCTTCAATGTATTTTCTCATAAATACTAAATGTTCTCATTTTGAGAAGCAGGTCAAAAGTGAAACCCATGGTAACTTATAAATTTAATTTTATTTCACAATAAAACATAATCGATGTATGGACAAAGAAATAGTCTGTATTTTGATTTGAATTTGTTGAGACAATATACACTTGCTATATTTCACAACAATTTTGCGTGTATACATGTTCCAGGATTTTTACAGATGTTGACACTGTGAAACTCGAGAGAATAACTGTCTCTCAAGATATATCTTCTGATTTTCTTACATGATTTCAATGAAACAACTTGCCTTTTCTATGCAATATGTCTGTCAAACTGTAAAATACTTATAATCAAAACTTTTGAGTCAGGTGTGGGGGTACACACTTATAATTTCCCCACTTAGGAGACTGAGGCAGGAGGATCGCCGTGAGTTTGAGGTCAGCCTGAATGACATTGAGACCCTATCTCATAAAATGACAACACAATTTTTAAGATTAAGTTATAAAAGAGGCAGTGAGCTTTTTCAGTTCATCATATCATACGTGCCATTTAACAAAGCACAGACAACAGTTGGTATTGAAGAAAGCTGTGGTGGCAGTGAATATGGAAATGTGTCATTGACCACTTGAATGGATTTTCAGTTGAAATATCTATTTCCAAATGAGCTGTACTTCTGAGATACTGTAAGACTCATATACTTGACTTTCATATGGATACTTTGTGATTATTCCTGTGAAGCACAGCTTATTTTCCAGATATTATCCACCCTCAGTACCTCAGTGCTAAACAGAAAATCAGCCCCATTTCATTACATTTGAGAATTTCATAATATTGACTCAGACTCTGAATCAGGAATTTGCTTGTTAGAATCTTCTATCCTTCTTGAAAAAGAATAGAATTGTGTCAACTTCAAATTGCATATTACGTAGTGTTCAATGGCAGCTGTTTTCTCCACTCTAAGGAATCTTTGCTAATGGCACGTGTGTGGGAGTGACTATTACTGCATTAACAAGTAAAGCATTTTAAACTTTTTCTCCTTTAACAAATTATGCAAGTGTCTTACACATTGTGATGAGCTTTGAAATCTTGCAATTATTTCAGATTATTTATTCTGTATCATCATTAAAAGATCAACTGAAGCCAAAGTTATTTCCTAAACAAATGTTTTTAAGCTCTGAAAATGTGTGTTTATAGGTTTTCTTATATTTTTCAAAGTTCATATTTTCAAAAAGCATGTGGAAGAAAAAAATGTACAGAAAATTATATAATGAAAGAATGTAAGTAAATAAACTAAGCTAATTATCAGTTTAGCTCTGTTCCTATTCCTTTGAATACAGTAGAAGTTACTGTATCATATTCTTTGTGTCCATTATTCCAGGTACTTTTTAAAATGAATTTTTAGATGGTCATAGAGTTAAATTATACTAGAAAAATCTCATTTAGATAATTAAGATTAATCTGGCATTTTGTATCAAAGTGAGTAATTATGCTCAAGTATTGATAATTAAATATTTAATATCCTAAGAAATATAAAACTTACAATCATCTTGATGTCTTTTCAAACCAATTATGTACACAAGATCTGGGACTCTTTGGTTAACACCTAGTTGTCTATACCGATGTTTGATCTCTCATTTATGACACCAGTCACAAGACAGAATGTGTGTTTTTGGTATACAAAGGAAAAATATTTCTATGGTTAAAAGACAACTTTCAAATCAATATTTCTTATATATCGTCATAAAGTAGCATTCATCATCTCCTGAGATGCCAGCGTCATTTAGCATTCAAATGGACAGCAGATCTTTATCTCAAAAGAAAACTGGGTTTGAAGTGGCCCGGGAAGTAGCCAAACCAGGGCCGATGACGGAAAACTTGTGTGGGCCACACAGCTGAGCTCCCTCTACCAGTCAGACCGGCTGCCTTGCCTCGGCTGCCTCGAGGGAGAAGGTATATAGGTGCTTCACTCAAAAGGAAAACTAAAAGTGAAAATAAGGTTCAAATGGTATAATCGATAATGTGATATAGGGAAAAAAAAAGGCTAAGGGAGTAGGGGGAGCGGGAAGGGGAGGGAACAGGAAAGAAGGGAAAAGACAAAGATGAAAACAGCAAAAAATGGAAACAAAGTCTGTAAATAGGGAAGGGTGGAGGGGGTTGAGGGAGGGCGGGGAATGGGGAAAAAATAAGAACCAAGCTACAACATGTGAAAGTACAAGATCCCAACAATGGATGTAACTATACTGTATACCTAAAATGTACCAATAAACGTAATGAGGAAAAAAAAAAGACAAAAACAATGAAATGGCAATGCAGTGGCAAGTCATGGAATATAATCTGATTTCACACTATGTGGAGCAGAACATTAAAAAAGAACATTATATTTTAATGATTTCTCTTTCCCAAAAGATGTAGATTATACCTTTGCTGCCTATTAGAATTACACATATTTTCAACAAAAGGCTCATAAATACAATCATACTCAATTATACTCTTTGAATTCTTGGGAAAGTTATAACAAATGGAAAAATGAGGAGATGCTGTATTAAGCAACTGTATTTTATTTTTAGCAGGAAATAAAGTTATCTAAGACATGGGGCCCAGATCACTCAATTTTTTTGGGGTGGTAATTGAGATTGACCTGGCACTCACTATGTAGCCCAGGCTGGTCTCAAACTCACAGAGATCCTCCTGCCTCAGTCTCCCGAGTGCTGAGATTACAGGTATGTGCCACCAAGCCTGGCCAGATTCCTCAATTTTGAAAGGCAGGGCTAACACTCATCATATGCATAGTGTTCACCTAATACCTTCACTTTTTTATACTTCAATTCTATCATTGGGAAAAAAAGCAATAAAAATAGTGCCTACTTCAGAGGTTTATTGTGAAGATTAAATAAGATATGTGGCAACTTGGAAAGGTGACACTTAATCAGTTCTTGATGAAGTTTAGCTCATATTTTTACTTTAATTGTTATAAAAATGAGAATCAAGACTTGTCATGTAGAGGTACAAGATCCCAACAACGAATGTAACTGTACCGTATCCCTAAAATGTACCAATAAACTCAATTAAAGCTGGAAAAAAAATAAAATAAAGTGATAGTGGTAAAGAAAATAATATATACA
The DNA here is from genome assembly GCF_012274545.1 of Fukomys damarensis. Lineage (NCBI taxonomy): Eukaryota > Metazoa > Chordata > Mammalia > Rodentia > Bathyergidae > Fukomys > Fukomys damarensis. The sequence goes on along the minus strand of NW_022900941.1, from coordinate 24,003,013 downwards.
TATATATTTAAGTTCTACAACTTGATATACTGATACTCATATTGAAATTATTTCTAAAGACAAGAAAAATAATATATCCATCACCTCATATATTTACTTTTTGCCTGTAGGAACACCAGAGTTGCTATAAGAGCACCTGAAAGTTAATCCCTTTGCGCATTTCCATTGTAAAATACAGTATTGTTAACTATTGCCTTTAGGCTCTAAATTCTACCTCTAGGCTTGTTCACTCTTCATATCACATGACCTTATATCACATGGCCTTTATTTCCCTATTTCTTCTCCTAGCTAATCCTACCCTTTTCTGCCCATGGTTTCCATATATTAAACACTTATTTTTAATTCCACTGTAAATGAGATTATACAATATTTTTCTTTTTGTGGGCAGGTTAGTATACTCAGCATGATGTCCTTCAGTTTCACCTACATTGTATCTGGTGGTGAGATTCTGTTCTTTTTAGAACTGAATACTTTTCCCTTGTATACATGTAATGCAATTTCTTCACCTCATTTTCAGTGGACAAAGATTGTTTCTGTATCTTGAATACTACGAATAATATTAGAGTGAGAGTGCAGATAACCTTACAAGGTACTGATTTCATGTCTTTCAATGTGTACACTGAGAAAAAGTCATGTAGTAACTCTATTTTTAATTGTTTGTGAAAGTTCCAAATTGTTTCCATAACTCTGATGAATTTATATTCCCACTAATAGTATAAAAGTGTTTTCTTTTTGCCACACCCTCACTGATGCTCGTTATTGTTTCTCTTTATTGTTAAATAGCCCACAACTGTGAGATGATAGCAGGTGGATTTTGTTTGCATTTCTCTGGTGAATAATGATCCTGACTAGGGTTTGCTAGTCCTGTTTTACTATTATTACAGCACAAAAAACACTTTATTCCTTATTGGTATCCTTTTTGTAACAAATGCCTGATATATTTTATATTATGCGCCAGAGCAATTTAGGAAAATCAAATAATATAAATAGATGCATGTGTAGAGATGAGAGGGGAAAAAATCAAGAGTCAATTGAGATGTAGTTCCAAAGACAAAAGAAAAACAACCAGGAAAAAAAATAGATATATAAAACTGGGGAGAGGCGTGCAAGCATGACAAGAGTTTACATATCTAGGGTGACTAAATCTTGGTCCATTGAAAGTAGAGGGCATGGGTCAGAGATTTAGCTAAACAGTTTCGCCACCTGCTTCTCAAGTGCTTGGTCCTGAGTTCAATCCCTGGTATTTTCTATAGATATGAAAATGTTAAGACAGAATAAGTAAATCATTCAAAGAAAGACAAATTTTTCATATTCCCCTTATTATGTAGAATCTAAAATAGATGACCAAAAGTATAAGGGAGACTATTACTAGACAAGGGGAAGCAAAAAATGAGAGGAAGGGGGGATGTAGGAACAGAAAAAGAGGTAATGAACAAGAACAAAATACATTCATACAGCCAAAAAAATCGTGTGAAAATAGGGGGATTCACATAAGTAAAGGGTGATGGGGGAAATGATTATGTGCATGTACAAATCTGCCAAAATGAGACCTTGGAATTTACATAACCACTATGCATTGATGAAGTGTTGGAAAATACAACAAATACTATTGCATGATTAATTTCTAGGCTTTGTTGAAAATAGATGAAAATAACGATACGTCTGTAAAATTTTTCAATGAATGTTACTGTGAAAAGAGGAAATTAGCTTATTGCAGAAAATAAGCTATTTATATATATAGTTCCACTCTAAAAAGCACAGATTTCTTTTAAACTTCTCCCATCTCTTCCTGGCACCTTCATTCCCTGCCTATTCCGTTCACATACCCATGAGTGTTCCCCTGCGGCTATGGCTAAGCATTCCCAGAAGCTGCGATCATCCTATGTACTCCGCCCAAGGCCACTGACCCTCATCTGTCCATGCCTACTCTCGTGTCATTCAAGGTATCTATCTTCAGGACTCAACAATCTGAGAAGCTCCACAGAGGCACCACCGATCCCCATGCACCCACCATCGGCCCAATTATTCAGAGCAGGAACATCCTTCCCATCGCCGGGTTCTTTAAATTTTATTTTATTATTTTTAAATTGAGTTTATTAACACATTTTAGGAAGGCAGTACAGTTACACTCATCATTGGGATCTTGTACCTCTACATGACGGGTCTTGGTTCTCATTTTTTCCCCTTGTCCCCGCCCTCCCTTCACCCCTCCTCCGGATTTCACAGTTCCTCAGAAGCAGTGCCCACCGCAGGGCACAATGAACAGAAGTCACGGTTTGTCCATTTTCCTTCCACACAACTTTCAGGCTTTCATACATAATTTAGTAAGAAGTTATTATGTACTATTCATATCACAGGCATTCATGGAGGAGATGACAATTAAATAGATCTGGTCCTTGGCTCGTTGAAATTTAGTCTGGTGAACAATGAAGGCAGGCAAATTCTTACAATATAATATAGCATTAGAGATTCCAAAGCAGAAGCCTAGATACTGTTATATTCAACCCCTCCCTGAATATCTACCTCTTGCCCAATATCTGGTTAGTAAAATCCAATTAGATGAGAGTCATTTTATTTTTCAATTTCAGAGATGATGCTGCCTAAAGGAAGAGTTCACAAATACAAAAATCTAGAAGAAATTATTGGATTGAAATATGTTATTAAAATCATGCCACTTTCCCTGAGTTAGTTCTACTAATTCATTTTTCCAATCGGTAGCATGTGGCAATTCACCTAAATTTTTCTACTTCATTGACATTTGACATTGTTCATTTTCTTTCTTAACATTGGATAATCTTACAGCCTTTAAAAATTTTAAATTTATTATAGATGGATATATGTATAGATAGATCTGTACAAGTGTGTACAAATCTATAAATACAACACATACATTAGTATAAATAGCAAGATTTACATAGGATGGTTCATCGTACATAAGTTTATAATCTATCAAATTATTATGACACATAGCCAATTTACACCTGTGCCAAAACATAGAATATTTCCAGCACCCCAAACACTTCTTCACACTCCTTTGCACGAAAACTCTGCTCTCTATTGAGCGCCAAGAAATACCATCTCTGAAGAAGGAGTCATAGCAGTGGCTCATTCTTTTCCAGGATGCGTTATTCTCCATACCAAACTTTTAATTCATCCAATTATTTAAACTCATAAATGTTGCATACTTCAACACAATCCCATACTTTTCCAAGTTTTTGACTGAAGAATTAATTGGGAGATTGTTTCTGTTCGTTGCTTTGCTTCATCTGTGTATGTTAATCTAGTTTGTAGAGATTTGTTTTTATCTTTTAGTTTCTTACACAAATACCTGGAGTGCTGACAAACTAATTCTGCTTCCTAAAGATGGTCAGGGTGAAAACTGTTCATTCCAATAAAATTCTAGTAATATTTAAGCACCTCCACATCGATAAATCTTGTAAGGATGCTTAGTACTTTGAAGGGTCTTTTCATTTCCACAGCAGTATTTTGCATACAGCAACAGGTCAGGGATTATATAAAGATAATAAAAATAAAGGAGTTTACCAAAAGAAAGAACTTATTATTAATTGTTTGAGAGAGGCTCTTCTTGCAGTGAAAGAAATATGCTGCTTCCTGCAGGATTTCCTAGAGTCATATTGCCAGGAAGAACCTCAAAAATCATCTATTTCAATCCCTGAAGGTTTAAGGAGCTGAGCTGATGAACTCTTGACCTTAGTCTTCATACTTGAATTTACCTTGTCAGGAAGAACAACAACAAAAAACAAAACACAGAAAAATTATTAGAAATTTTAGTACATGATGAGGAGTATGTAGTTTAATTTTTTAATTTGAAAAAATAATAAAATACAAGCAAACAAAAATATAATAAACTACAAATATCCTTTATAGTAGCCAAAGCCTAGAATTGACAATATACATATGTCCTACTTGCTTCATTTTTTGTTTAAAAATAAAATAAATTGATAATTCGACATATTCTTGAGAGCTGTTGTCTTTAAAAATACTGCTGCAAATGTTTTTATTTTCTCATTATTTTTGTTGTTTTATATCTATTTAAATGTGTATAGCTATTGTGTATAGTCTGTTGAGTTTATGACCCTCCCCACTCAATGTTCTTTTTGAAATCAACAGTTATACTAAGATCTAATTTTTTCTTATAAGGAATATGCAACTTTTCAAAGTAATATATTAATTATATTTACCTATATTTTCATAGCAGTTTCATTTGTTTTGAAATTTCATAGGGCAATTAATGCAGCCACAGAAATTCTTGTCTATATTTGTTATGATTTGCCAAGAAGTCCTTGACAAATTGTCTGACTTGGTCACAGACTGCAGATATATTACATTTCACTCAACACAGACAAGCTGATTGCACAAATATTTGTACTATGTTCCCTTTCTCATCCACATATGGTATTAATATTATTTTTTAAAATCTCCACATATATAGATATTAAATGTTTATTTAATTTTCCCCAAGTAAGAGCAAGATTGATTGAACAACTTTTCTTGTTTAATGGCAATTGGACTTACCTCTTTGGTATATGGACCACATAAATACTTTTATTTTGCAATATTTATTATTGAAGATTAACATTTGTATATAGGCCATATAAAAGAAATCCTTCTGTTATGTGCCTTATAAATATATCTCCAAATCTCTAGATACTTTTAATTTTTATTATTACTTTTATCGGTCCTACTGTTTAAATTGTGATGAAGTAAACTTTAATATTTTCCTTGTAATAATTTGTTCATTTGGACTTTTATTGACAAATAAACTTTTGCTAGTATGAGACAAGACAATTGTCTCTTTGTCTTCTTGTCTTTCCTCTTTTCCCCTTCTTTTCCCTCTTTTCTTTATTCATTATCAAAAGCATATTATATTTTGTTGTAAATGAAGATTTATATGTACTATATAGTGTACTAAACTTCATTTTTACTACACAAATTGTTGAATATGGGCAATGTATTATAGCTCAAAGTATTTTAATCTACAGATTAAGATCTGTGGAGAATTGACCCCAATATGTTTCTTCTGAAAAAGTAGGGGTTATATTTCCCCTGGTTACATTATTTCAGTGACTAAAAAGACTTGTGCTTTATAAAACTAACCTGTATACCATTATTTAGAAATTTTTGTTTGAACCTTATGTCCTTATTGTTATTTTGAAAGAGATTTAGATGTGATTGAATGATGTATAATTTTGTATATGTATCATGCACCCAAAATCTCTTAGTTGTAAAAGTATATGGGTTATCTCATAATTAAAAGCTATAGTTCTAAAAATGTTTAGACCAAATTTAGAAAAAATTTCAGGAAAAATAAGAGCATTTTTTATCTTTTCCTTTGAGTAGTATACACATTATGCTGGATAATATATATTATTTTTAATAGTTTCTACTCATAACTTGCTTTTTAATGTGGATACATTAAGTTTTAAAAATGATTAAATGAGCTGTTACTCAAAGGTCTACTATAAAGAATATATAAAGAACAAAACAAAATCAAATCCCCCAAATATAAAGACCCAATTCAAAAATGAGCATCTGAAATAAACAGATAATTCTCAAAGAAGTAAAAGAAGCAAATAAACATATGAAAAAATATTCAACATCAATGGTCATTAGAGAGATGCAGATGAAAACAACACTGAGATTCTATCTCACCCCAGAAAGAATGGCTGCTATCAAGAAATCAACCAATAACAAATGCTGGTGGGGTTGTGGGGAGAAAGGAACCCTTCTTCATTGTTGGAGGACTCACATACTGGTCCAACCACTGTGGTAATCAATATGGAGATACCTCTAACAACTAGGATTTTAAGCCAGCTAGTCCTCTGCTGGGTCTCTTCTCAAAAGAATTAAAAGAATCATACTACAGCAATATATGATCACCCATATTTATAGTGGCACAGTTTGTAATAGCTAAAATTCTGGATACAATCCAATTGCACATCAACTGGATAAAGAAGATGTGGTTTTTTTTTTTTCATAAAAAGGAGTACTACTCAACCATAGAATGAAAAACTAGAGATATTTATAGCTAATTGGATGCACATTGAGGCCATACTTAAGTGAAATTAATAAGTAACATATGCATAAATATCAAATAGTTTCTCTGGTGTGAAAAACTGAAAGTGTAAATAAGGATCAAAATGTACGGTTGACATTGTGAAATAGGAAGAAACGCCCTAAAAGAGTAGAGGAAGTGGGAGTGATGGGGAAAGGTAAGTAGGGAAAAGAAAAATGTGTGAAAAGGAAAAAAAAATGGAAACAAAGTCTTTCTAAATAGGGCAGGGTGGAGGGGATAAAGGAAGAAGAATGGGGAAAAATAAAAACCAAGATAAGTCATGCAAAGTACAAGATCCCAGTAACTGTATTGTTTAACTAAAATGTACCAGTAAACTCAATAAAGACAAAAATGAAAAATAGAAATGATTTTCACAATTATTTTTGTTGTCATACACTTCTTCTCCTTTAACTGCTTACTATTAGGAAAATCAGTTTTTCTAATTAACTCTTGCCATCCTTACATTTTGAAATAAGCTCAATTTGTTGAAGATGCATCATGCATGAATCTCTCTCCCTCTCTGCTTTCTTCTTCCTTCCTTATTTCTATATTCTGTATCCTTATTTCTCTTTCCTAATACTATACTATATCTGATTTTCTTACATTTTTATTCAAATGTGTGTATTAATTTACATAACTAATATGAACTAATATAACTTGTTTCATATTATTCTTGTGCAAATAATAAAACACTACAGAAGAATAATATGAATTGAATGCTTTTTTATTAACTTTCTCTAAAACACTTTCTATAAGATACGGACTCTTCCTCGTTTACTTAGCAGAAAACATAATAGCCAATAATTGTCTGTTTTGCAAAATGTTTGCCACAACTTCTAACATTTTTTATCACATATTGTGATTTTCTTTTTTTCACTTTTCCTTTTTCCTTGTAGTGTTTTCAAATAACTAACTTGTATTGTTGCTTTAGTTTTGCTCACCTTGATGCTTTGTTTTTTAATTTTCAGCTTTTACATTTACTCAACTTATTCCTTCTTTTTGCTTCACTGTGAATAATAATTGTGTCATTTTCTAGCTTTTGGAGTTAAAAGATTAGTTAATTAACTATGTTATTTGTATTTTTAGGCATATACTTAAGGCTTTCAATGTCTTGCAAGAAATACAAGTCTCAACTTCAGATAATTTTTGTTTATATTATGGTTCAAAAACAAATTTTTTATCATTTCATGTTAAATTTCCTATCTGCTTAGTGAATTTTAAACCTTTTTAAGCTTCTAAATATGTGTCTCAGGGTTTATTTAACTGCTTTTTTTTTTTTCATTGTGATCAAGGAACATGCAGTCTAAAACATACATAGTTGAAGGCCTTTAATGATATTTTTCATAATTGTTATCTAAATACTAACATATTTGAGCAAAAACTTCAGCAGTGATTGAACATAGATTATAGACTCTACTGAATTAGCTCAAGAATGGATAAAAACCAAAGAGAAATCATATCACTATAGTTATTATTACCAACAATGAGCAACAACAATAATCCAGGGAAAGTTTGACTGTCTAGCTGTTAAACAAGAAAAAATATGCGAAACATGTGAAGAAACAAGCCCATATAGAGAAAAAAGAACTTAATAGAAACTAGTCCCTGTTAATGCACAGACATCATACTAAGTAGATAAAGAATTTAAATAGCTATATAAATACATTTTAAAAACTAAACTAAATCATGTCTAAAGAAGTAAAAGTTCAAAAAAGTAAAAAAAAAAAGAATAGAAGTTATTGTGGAAATGATTCACAAATTAAAGAGAGTCAATAAAGAAAGAAAACTATATTCATAACTCACAAATGATATTTACATGGGCTCCATTTATACATATATTTGAAAATATTCCAGAATTTTAAAGTACAATAACTGAGCATGGTATGGTGTCTATAATCACAACAATATGCCAGGCTGAGGCAAGACATTGTCAGGTTCAAGATCAGCCTGGAGAATCCTATCCCAGTGAACCCTATCCAAACTTTAAAGAATAAATACATAGAAGAAATGATGGGGATGCAGTTCAGAGCAAATTTTCTCAATTCAATCCTCAGTACCATAAAAAATAAAATAATTTTCACTTTTCCCCTTGACTGTACTGTATATCTAAAATGTACCAATAAACTCAATAAAAAAATAAAACAATTGAAATGAAAGGTAAAGTAGAAGGATCAACCACAAATTTAAATTGTAAGAAGAAATCTTGAACATGAAGATAATTCAATGTAGATTATTTAGTTTAAAGAAGAGAAAGAAAAAGTAAAGACAAAAAATAGTCTCCGTCTAAAAAAAACCTGTCAACACTAAGCAAATCAATATGCTCATAATAAAAGGTCAAAACAGAAAATAAAGAAAATATCAGAACATGTATAAGGAAATAATGGTGTAAAATTTGTGAGATTTGATGGAATAATTTGACCTGCACTTACATAATGTTGAACGAATACTTAGATACATGATATCCCAAACTTTAGAAAACAGAGGATTTCAAAACAGCAAAGGATTCAGCTCATAATGTGTAAGTGATCTTTACGAATAAAAAACTTTTAACATTGTTCTGAGTTTTCCAGCCAGAGTAATAAGACAAGAAGAGCTTCCAGATAACTGAGATTTAAAAAGAGGAAGTTAGGGCTGAGGTTGTGAAAGGAAGCCAAAATCCAGGTTCAGACTCTGAATATAACCCTTTCCTACCTCTCTTGCCAACCTTGCTCTGTGCAGACAGTTGTGATTTTTCACAATCTGGATTTGGATTCTTGGAGCAATAGAAATTGCTATTGCTCAGCTGTCTATTTTCCAGCAGTGGAGATTTGAAGGATTCTGAGAGCTCAGCAACAAGTTCTTGATGTCCTCATGGCTTCCAGTCAAAGGAGTCGATCCTGTGAAGGTTCAAGCTCCTTGAAGTTCACGAACTTGTCTCACATCCTGAAGGAAATGCTCCTAAATCCCAAGTTATGCAAATTGGGTAATTTCTGCTCCACAAGTATCAAAAGAAGGAGCAGGTCGCCATGAAAGAAATGCTGCACATTGCGCCTCATGATTACCATGATGTGCCCCATGATTACCTCTATCTGGGCTTTTGGGAACTCCATTACTCCATGCATCTGGACTTTGGCAGTGACATCAGGAAAATCGATCACTTTGGCAACACATATGAGCTAGTCTTCATTTTGGGATTTATGTTCAATGGGATATTACATGGTGATGATGAAAGAACCACTCTCAAAATTGCATCCTTGTATTCGTCCTGCCTCTATTCTTCATAGAGGGCGGCTGTTTCAGTGAGGAGGACTTAACCCAAAAAGTGAAAAGATGGGACATGTTAGCTCAGACTGAACGTATTCATTGTGAGGAAGCCTGACAATGCATCACTGAGGATTTAGTAGGGGAAGAGTCCCTGATGTACCAGCAGATTCCTAATAGTGATTCTGTTTGGTATGAGTTCCTGTGAGGTCCAAGGACCCATGCTGAAACCGGCAAGAGGAAACCCCGATCTCATAGGGCCACCTTAATAAAGTAGATCCCAAGGCTTACCCAGAGCTACGTGAAGAAACTTTCGAAGCAGAACTAAGTATAGAGTCAGGGTCACTGAGAAACAGGGGATATTGCACAAATGTGTCATTGATTTTGTTCCCACCCCCGAAGACGTGAGGCTCATTTTCAGTCTCTGTGGAGAGCAGGCAGTTTTCTGAGCCGTGAGGAGCCAGAGGAGGGGGTAGAATATTATGCATAACATCTTGCTGTCTCTTCTGTTTGGGTTACTTGAAAATGGTCAAGTTTTTTTTTTATATGGTTTTTTGAAATATTGTTCCTTTTTTGATGAGACTGAAGTAGCCTTCAAAATTATTTGAATGGTATTGATCTTACATGTATTTTTAGTTTTGTGATGTTGATGTTTGTGTTTTCTGATGGGAATGTGATTTTGTGTGACATTGATTCCAAACAGTATAACTTTTCCATTCCAAATGTCTTTCCTATTTTATTATACAATCAGGGAAACTATTCAATTTATTTATATTAAAATAGGAGTGGAATAGAAATTTCCTTGGAAATTGTGAGAAGTTTACATCAAGTTAGAGGCATCCTAGAAATAGTGACAAGAAACCCAGACTTGATTTTCATCCTTATTTCTTTTACCCTGTTGAGCTGTACTATTACAATTGCATTTATTGCTTACCTGAAAAAAAAAGAAAAATTTAAATATTCCTTTTGTTGCACATGACATACTCTTCTATGGAGAAAGTCCTAATTAGCAAAATGTTTAATAGACAATAAACTCCATCCTAAAATAGGCAGTATGTGGAAACAATATATAAAAATAAACTTTTTTCTATTTTTTTCTATTTGCTACTTATGAATGACAACATTTAAAAGAGCACAACTGTACACTCAGGGAAATAAGTTTTACAAACAAGAGCAAGATTTGTATACTAAAAACTAAAAATTATTGTTGAAAGAAATGAATACTTGGACAAGTGAGTAAGAAGAAAAATTATGTTCCTTAATTTGAAAACTTAATATCTGTGTTGGTCACTTTTCTATTGCTACAAGATAATGTTCTCAATTATCTTGAGAACTGCACAGGACAACAGGTTGGGAATACATGACATGAAAGGTCTGTTTACATCATGACAGCTGGAAAACAAAAAAGAGAGATGAGGCCCTGATTTCCCTTCTAGTATATGGTCCAAATGACTTCATTTCCTTCTATTAGTCCTTCACTCTTAAAGAAGCCATCATCTCCCTCTAAAACCACAGGCTTAAAGTAAGCCTTCAGCATAGGAGCTTTTTCCAGATATTTTTAGATCTCTGCTACAGCAACACTGTTAAAATGGTAACAGCCTCAAAACAGTACATGCATTCAACTAAGTTGCTGTTAAAAAATCCAGGTGTCTGCCCTCCCTTCACTATCTCACATTTTTTTCTTTTCCCTTATTACCCTTCGCCTACCAATCCCATCTTCTCTATACATTTAGTCCCTTTCTTCCCATTTCACAATGTCAATAATCTTATTAGGATCTTATGCATTATTGCAGTTAATCCCAACAATGAATGTAACTGTACTGTATCCCTAAAATGTACCAATAAACTCAATTAAAGCTGAAAAAATTAAAAAAAAAACCAGGTGTCCTAGTTCTGTTGATGGTCATTTGAGAGATGCAGAAGAAAACAACACTGAGATTCCACTTCACCCCACAAAGAATGGCTGCTATCAAGAAATCAACCAATAACAAATGTTGGCAGGGTTGTGGGGAGAAAGGAACCCTTCTCCATTGTTGGTGGGAGTGCAGACTGGTGCAAGCACTATGGAAATCAATATGGAGATGCCTCAAAGTGCTGGGACTAGAGGTTTCATTTGACCCAGCCATAGCTCTGCTGGGTATCTTTCCAAAAGAATTAAAAGAATCATACCACAGTGATATATGCACACCAATGTTTATAGTGGCACAGTTTGTAATAGCTAAAACTTGGAAATAGCCCATTTACCCATCAGTTGGAGACTGGATAAAGAAGATGTGGTTTTTTTCTGTAAAATGGAATACTACTCAGCCATAAAGCATGAGAAATTAGATTCATTCATAGGGAAATGGATACATACTGAGAATATACTCCTAACTGAAATACATAAGTCACACATGTGTAAATACCGAATAGTTTCTCTGGTGTGAAAAACTACAATAGTACATAAGATCCAAATGAGATAAGTGACCACGTGAAATAGGAAGAAAAGGGCTAAAGGTGTAGGGAAAATGGGAAGGATAGGGGAAAGGTAATAAGGGAAAAAGAGAAAATATGACAAATGAAAAAATGGAAATAAAGTGATTGTAAATGGGGAGGGGGTGAAGGGAGGGCATGGACAAGGGGAAAAAATGAGAACCAAGACCTGTCATGCAAATGTACAAGATCGCAATAATGAATGTAATTGTACTGTATACTTAAAATGTACCAATAAACTCAATAAAAGAAAAAAATGCAGATATCTTTTGTGCACATCTATAACACATGATCCATAAATCCATGTTTAAATTCAAAGGACACAGAATAGCCACCACTATTTTGAAAAGAGCACGGTTAGTGGGCTAATACTAGTTTACAATCTTATACAAACCTCAGTAATGCAGACAATGTTGTTGTAGCATAATAATAAGTATGTAGATCAAAGGAAGAGAATTATCAGAGATAAACATTACTTTTAGTCTTAGTTGTTTTTTGACAAGGTTACAAAATGAGTCATTGGGTTAAAAATAGCATTTATAATAGGTGCCAGGGAAACAGCTGTGTCTTCACATACAAACCATGGACTTGGATTTCTACCCCACTCTATACACAGGAAAAAATAAAAATCTATCCTATCTAAATGTGAGCTAAAAACTATACAATTATAACGAAAACATAAGTGTAAATTCTCATACCTTGAGTTAGGCAATAGTTAATTATATTCAACATAAAATGCAGAAGTAAATAAAGAAAAGAAGAAGAATAAATAGGAATTTATCAAAATGACAATGTTTTGTATTCAAAGAACATCAAAGACAATGGATTGGAAGTGCATATCTGCTCACATAAATGATTATAGTGTTTTTGTATTTAAAATATTTTATTCTCCTTAAATTCTACATAAAAAATAACAAAGCGAAAATGGTGAAAAGGGCATTTCTTTATAGAAGTAACCCCAAATCATATGGGATGTGCTGATCCTCATTAGTAGCTAACAAAAACTATAATGTTTTGTTGTCTTACACCAATTGGATTTAATATATATTTTTTCATTCATAGGAAAATGGATACATATTGAGGATATACTCCTAAGTGAAATAAATAAGTCACATGTGTAAATACTGAATAGTTTCTCTGGTGTGAAGAAACTGTAATAGAACATAATATTCTAATAAGATAATTGATATTGTGAAATGGGAAAAAAGGGCTAAAGGTGTAGGGAAAATGGGAAGGGTAGGGGAAAGATAATAAGGGAGAAATATGAAAAAATGGAAATAAAGTGATTGTAAATGGAGAGGAGAGGTGGGGTGAAGGGAGGGCAGGGACAAGGGGAAAAAATGAGAACCAAGACCACTTGTCATGAAAAGATACAAGATCCCAATAATGAATGTAACTGTACTGTATACCTAAAATGTACCAATAAACTCAATAAAAAAATAGTACATATATTTTTTTAAAAAGACAGAACACAGCATTAGTGTAATGAAATGGTATAGTCACTTTAGAAACAGTTTAGAAGTTCCGCAAAATGTCAAATTTAAATTACCATATGACCCAACAATTATACCTTTTTTTTCTGTGCAGAAGATCATTAAAAACATGTTCACACAAAACCCCAAAAGGCAATGTTCATAACAACTTTATATGTAATAGGAAAGAAATAGAAACAGCTCAAGCTTCTTTCAATATATGTATGGATGAATAAAAAGTGATATATTCACAAAGTATAATGTTACTCAGCAGTGAGAAGGAATAAGGCACTGATGGCTATCATTAAAGTATAGACCTTAAAAATGTTATATACAAGTAAAAAGCAAGTAGTAAAAAGCTACAAGTTATATAATTCCATTTCTAAGCAAATGTTCAAAATAGTCACATTTTGTTTGTTAAAAGATAGTACTATTTTAGAGTCAAGAACATACTAAGTCTTCAATAAAATAGTGTGCATGATGGTGGCAATAATAATTATGGTGATGATGAGGGTGAGGATGTGATGAAGACAGTGGTGAGAAGAGAGAGATTTCCATGTGACTTAACTTTTGTTGTCTTTGAAGCTAGATTTCACACCTGAATATATAGGCATAAGCACGGTACTCGGGCAGCTTTGGCCAACTGTACTTCAATGATGAGTTCATGAGCATTAGAGGGAGCAGAATCAAGAAAAAAAGGAAAAACCTCAAGGAGCTGGAGACTCAGGCATACCTCCAGACCAATTAATTTCTGCGTCTGTGTTTTCTCTGAACCTATACTAATTGTGTTGATTATGTATTTTGTTTACTTGTAGATGCCATGTAGTTTTATTGTCAAATGTGGATCATTCCTACAACCAACTCTGAATGCTCTGTTTTCAAATGACCTTGTTTGGTCTTGCCTTGTAAGCATAAGGGTAAAGAGCATCTTACCCCAAACATCCAGCCAGTGGCATAGTCATGCACACTAAGATCCCATCCCTGCAGGCCTCCAGCATGGTCTGGTTGGGAGGAAGTCTTGTTTCTACCCAGCGCACTTGGAAAAAGCTGTATATAATATTCTGGAGATCACTGGGCAACTGCTAAATATAACAATACGACAAAATGTCATGGACTCAGATGCACTTGTCATTTCAGTGTAATTCATTCAAATTATTTTATTTTGTGCTTATCATTTAATAATCCATATCTAGAATGTTATAGCATTGGCTTTTGTGATGATCCTCTTCGATATAGCTTTCTATGGTACAATGTGCACGTTATCACTTAAATGCCTATAAATGCACTTAAAGAACTCTGAAGAGACAGCCAAGAGATTGCCAATTTACTTCCATTTTTACATCAAATCATTCTATGACCTTGGACAGTTAAATGCTGTTTTACTCCTTTCTTACCTATAGATTGAAGGAATAAAAGAAATGATCCCTAATATTTTTCTGACTCTGGAAGTTAAAGAATGAATTTATCAATGTTTCTGGGAGATACTGTTACAGCATCTCCACTTGCTGGTATGAAAAGTAAGATCAAAAGGATGAAACATTTTAGGTGACAGAGTGAGTAAATAGTAACACTAGAATTTAATCTTGGGGAAGGAACTATAATGAGGCTTAGTTTGCCCTAAACAATGAAAGTCTTTTCTGGCTGTGATGCACAAGTGAAATTTGAAAGGAACAAAGCTGAAAAATAAAATAGATAAGAGATGGTTTTAGAATGATGTATATATATATATATATTTGTAACTCAAGAGGAACAATCTTTGAATATCTGATCCATTTGATGTGAAGGATAATGAGAAATTTAAGACTGTTCTAGATTTCTGGCTTGGCAATTGCATATAAAACATTCTTGGTGATAAGAAATATATATGGGTGATACAAATGAAAGTGATTGGTTTAGGAATATATTTACCCAAAAGTTATTCATTCATATATATTTGTAACTCAAGAGGAACAATCTTTGAATATCTGATCCATTTGATGTGAAGGATAATGAGAAATTTAAGACTGTTCTAGATTTCTGGCTTGGCAATTGCATATAAAACATTCTTGGTGATAAGAAATATATATGGGTGATACAAATGAAAGTGATTGGTTTAGGAATATATTTACCCAAAAGTTATTCATTCAAAGATGTAGAGATATATAGGGAGGGAAAGAGGAGGGGGAGAAAGCACGGGGATAAATGATGCAAAGAAATGATTTAGAGTATAAGGAGATCCTCGGAAATGTTCAAGTCAATGAATATGGACATTATAATGAAATAGGGAGTAAAAAAAGAAAAATAGTTCAACTATAGATTTCTGTGAACACCTTTATACATAGTAGAGAAAATAAAATACAAGGGAGAAGCTTTTATTAAAGTAAGAAGAAAATGAAGAACTATTTTGTGGAAGTCAGGGAAGGAAATAATTTCCAGGAAGAAAAGGTAAAAAATATTGCAAAAATCTAAAGGAAATATGTTGTTTGGATTTGAAAACTAAATGGATACTGGTGAGTTCAGTAAGAGGAACTTTAGAAGATTAGTAGAGATAGGAGTCAGAATGCAAAAGTTGAGAAAGGAATGTGAAATAAAAACATAAACACATATAAAAATGTGATAGATCCAAGATCTATCTATTGGACAAATGCTCTTAGATTCTCATTAGAATTTACATTCCAAAAATAATTACACTGGTGTCACTACCTCCGATTTTTCTTGAAGTTATATTGACTCTTGTCAATATTTTGCAAGACTTTTCTTGCCTATGACATTACATATGGTGGATCTCCGACTAGAGAAGACTAATTTACAGTGTTGATTCTAGGAGTGACCAGTGTATTCTACACAAATGGGGATTACGTTGACACATCCATATATGTGGTAAATATTTTACTAAGAGAACCATGCCAATTGCAGAGCAAATCACATTACCCTTTGGCTTGAACATACAGCTTCATCAGTGTTCCTGAAGATTCTGAGAATTGATTCTCCTTTAGCATAGAGAATGCCTCATTAGCCACTGACACATCATAATTGCCATATACTCTGTTTAAATCTAGTTCTTGTTAGAGATGTATCAGTGCTGTAATAACCCTGTCAGTCACTGCCACAAATTGTTATGTGTAGGAAGTTCTTTTGAAAAGTTTAAGCTAAAGACAAATTTTAGCTGAGTAATTTCCTTAACTTTTCCATGTAAAAGTTAATTGGAGCAACTGTGAGAAAAAAGCACAAAACAGGGCATGTCAGGGAAGAACTAAATTACAACTTCAAATAAAGTAGTCCGGCGGTGAGCATGGTGGTGAAATATATCAGTAAATACTCTAGCTATGATTTTTTTAAAAAAAAAACTCTGTCTTACCAGCATTCCTAAAGGCAGAAATACCCTACTCGATCCTCTGGATCTCTAAAAAAAGCAACATACCTAAGCCAGGAGATGAGTTCTACAAGAGGAAGAGATGTAAAGACAGCTCAGCATGATCATTGTTAGGTATCTCCTCACAAAACCAGAAGATTTTATCCAGGACGTCTTCCTCAGACTCTGATAGATTGATGCAGTGAGAGTCATCTAGGTTCTCCTATCTGGTTTCATTTATGTACTTTGGAGCATTAAAATGGAATATCCTAGAACACACGTTAGTCTATTTTTAATCTGCCAGATATAACCTTATGTTGCATCTCTTTTGTATCGTTACTTGAGGCAATGAGTTTCATAAGGTAACTGACTCTATAATCCAATATCTGCTGTCAGTTATATCCTCCTCTTTCTGTTTCTTTCCCCCTTCTACTTATATAATTTTTATTTAAAGAGACATGTTTGCAATTTTATTTCTAATTTCTTCATAATTATCCATCACAATTCTGGCAGCCTCCTACATCATTCCCAACTGAATATTTTCCTATCACCTATTTTTATACAATATTGCAGTTACTATCTTCCTACCTCAGCCGGTGTTCCCAAACAGAGTAGACATTAGAATCACCCAATGAACACTGCCTACACACCAGCAAACATTTCTGCTTTTCTAAGAAGCAATAGATTTAGAAACTTTGGGAACAAGGACGTCTGTATTTTTTTGAAAGCGCTAGGACATTGTAACACGCAACCTTGTTTGAAAACCAAAGCCCTTCTATCTGTTATTAGTGTCTTTGGTTTTAAATCAGACAGACATAGCTAAAATATATTTCTTTTACAGATTTTTTTACCATCTAAACTATCTTTTTATATCTGTGACTATAATTTGACAAGTTCTCCGATTTTCATGCTTTTAGTTGAAATGATACAGTGCCTTGCTGTTTCTTGTAATCTTAGATTCAAAATCAATTTCTGGCTCAAAATTAAGTAATTTCTTAAGCACTCTATGTACTCAATTTCAATATCTCATATATGTTCATTAACAATTTGAACAAATGGTATCACCCCCTGCTTTCAGTTAAGAAAACTAAGAGTCAAAAATTTTTAATCATTCGTCAAAATCAACTAATGGAAATGCAATTAAAATCAGATTTTTATCTCCTACTTTTTTGTTATCCTTTTTCACTGGTGTTTCTCAGGTAAATTTCAGGATCAAGACTAAAAGACCAGAGCTCATTATTCAATAACTTTTTCTGTTTCTTTCCTTCAAATTCCTTGATTTTTTTTCTCATGGTGAATGAAATACATCTCTCCTTATCTATACAGTTTTGAAAACACTCATATATTTTTTTTCACAGTAGGCATTGGACTACCTTAAGACTCTATCTATAACCTGAAAACAATTCTGGAATAATCGTGAAGAATTTTGAAGAATTTTGAAGAAAACCTTCTTAAATCCAAGAATGGTATTATTCACCAAATGTATATTTTTACCACTGACATACTATTTCTAGAGGGAGATAACTCTTAAATTATTTTCATGACATTTTTATTGCCCTTAATAAAAACATTTTTTAAAATCTTTTGAAGGATATGTTGAAAAAGAAAATTTTCATAAATTATCTATTGCACTTATATTTATTCTTCCTAACTCTGAAGTCAAGCAATGGATTGCAATCCCTCCCATAAACATGAATTTGCTTTGTGTCCAAATGTTTACTGATTTTATTCTGTAACTTTCAAAACTGATATCAAAATGTTTTAGTTTTATATTTCCCACCTTCTAGAAGTTATAAGTGATAAAGTACTTGCAACCTGACAGTCTATGGACAGAAGAGCAACTTGGAACTATACGTTTCATATTTAGCCAACAATTGGAATATTCCTAATGCTTTCCTAATAATGACATAGAAAAAAAAAAACATTAGTCTTCCTATCAAATTCTTTACACTCCTTAATGCAGCTTTTGGAAAGTGGCCACAGTATGATGCTAATGATTATTCAATTTGCTTTCTCCTTTTAATACATTTAAGAAACTCCTTAACTTGTCTGTGAAATCTCTTTGCAAGGTATTCTACAATTTTTCCAATTGTGGTTGTTTTACATACCTGATTCAGTGGACTTCGAGATTTCTTTTATATACTATCATTTTAAAATCATTTATAATATTTGGTTTTATAAAGCAAAACTATGTTAATTTTTATGTGAAAAATCTTAATTATTACAAAAGTACTCAAATATTTTTGCACACTGTATTAAAATGTTGCTTTTTATATTGTATTTTTCAATTTAAACAATCCTCTGAAATTTCTATTTTGTCTAATTCAGCCTTCCTGTTTACCTCTACTTCATTAGTTTACTTTTTATTTTGCATAGGTTTGTATTTTACTGTATTATTTTCTGCAGCAAGTACTGTCACTTTTTCCCCCACCCTTAAGAAAAATTACATTGACTCTTGTTGTGAATTTATTTTTTCAAATTAAAATCGTTTGATGAAATCTAAATGAAGAAATTAACTTAGAATTTTATTTAGAATAGTATTTTTTTTAGGATCATTTGGGTAGAGATGTCATTTTTATTTCCAGTCACATAGTATGAGTTTTCTTTGTCAAAATCAAAATGATTTGTACATTTCACAAGTTGTGAGAAATGTGACTTCATTTTATTTTTTATAAAAAGCTATCAGTTCTTTGAATTGTTTCAATACATCCTATTTGAATTTTTCCTTGCTATATTTACATTTTAAACTATATTAAAATGTATACCTTTCATATATGTAATAAATATTAATTTTACCTAACTTTCATTAGTGTGTCCTATTTAATTAATATTTCATCTTTGAATATATTTGATATAAGTACTTCTGACATAAGTACTGCTTCTCTTACATTTGTTATAATTACATTTTAAACTGTATTGAAGTGTATACCTTTCACATATATGATAAATATTAATTTTACCTAACTTTTATTAGTATGTCCTCTTTAATTAATAGTCCATCTTTGAATACATTTGATATAAGTACTGCTTGAATACATTTGAATACATTCTGATATATGTACTGCTTCTCTTTGTTTTTTTACCTCCTTTTATTATATCTCATCATCATTAATCTAATTTTGAAGGAAATAAATATTGACGTCCTGTTAACTATTACCTACCTGTGTTATCACATACTATTTGCTACATAGAACCTATTGAATAAATATTTTTGAACAAAACAACTTAGCAACAGAGATAAAATTTAATATTTTATTTTGCGAAAGTTGTAATTGGAGTAATTAAAGCATTCATATTTACTGTGGTAATAGTTGCATTTGTCCTGATTTCAATAATCTTCCATTTTAAAATACATTTCTTTGCTCTCTTTTGTTTCTTTCATTTTATGATAATGATCGGATTATCTTTATTGCTACTTTTGAAGAAATTTGGCACATTCACAGTATCCTGCTACAAATTTCCAAACTTTACAATTTTCAGCTTCAAAAATAACAGCATTTATTATCTCCTACTGTTGTGTAGCATAAGAATTTTAACTAACTGCTTCTTTTCCAAAATTCCATATTATTCTTTTTTAAAATATTTGATTTAATATAACCAGATTATTTGCATTATCCAAGAAAATAGATGTACTTCTTTTCAAGTGTGATTTTAAAAAATTTTATATTGCATGTCAAAGCAGAGAGAATCTGTGTTTTCTCTAGTGTTATAAAATTCCGGTATATTTTTGAGGTTTACTGAAATTTCTAACTCTGAAAATATCCTTCATAAACGTTATTTCAACAAAATCCATATTATTTTTTCTCCTTGCTTCTAATTTTTCAATTCTTATGTGCCACCTTTTAATTCAGATTATCTTTATTAATTTATCTATATCTTGCCTCTTCAACTTGGTCAACTTGCTCTTTGGGGTGTAGTGCTGTGTTTTGTACAAAGTGTCTTGGTGGTTCACACATCTGGTTAGATTATGTTACATCACTAGATTAGATCATTAAATAGATAAGTTGGTACAACAGGTTAAGTGGTACATTTCCACAAGCAAACTACAAATGATGGCTTTGAGTGAGTGAAAATAGATATAAGACCCAATAGTTTGTATATTTCGGCCTTATTGAGATGAATATTATGATATGAAGAACTTAAATGTTGGCAAGAATCATTGTGATTATAAGTGTTGAATTTAAAAGTGAATTCACAAATTGAGGTAAGTATTCAGGAAGATGTGGTTCTGAGTCATTTCATCAACTTGTCTAGGATTCTTCATTACTCTTTCATAGAGAAAGAATTAATTGTCAACCTGGGATTATGAATCTGGAATGGTTCTACCATGGAGAATTTAGAAATGAGAGAAGAGATCCAAGGAAATTTCTATAAAAATGTGAATGCAATAGTGCAATTGTGTAATTTGTGGGTTTATATTCCCTGGCTAATTCTTGATATGTTCAAATAAGATATTTTCAATGCACTCATATTAAGGAGTAAATTCTGTAATATATATTTAAAATGTTACATTATCTGAAAACATTGACTTTTCTAGATTCCCCATAATCATCTCTCACTTTGTTATCTGCAATGTGTGCTTTACCATCCGGTTTCCTTTGCTAGAATGTTCCTTCCTTCATTTTATTCATAGCGAATTATTAAAAAATCATCACTGCTTCCTCCTTGGTGACATCTTTTCTCCTCCACAATGAAGAAAATAAGTTCTCCAAGCCTTACTGTGTATTAGGAGCTCCTTCACTCACACCACTTAGAAGGACATTTTCTTTATCTCTTCTGACCCTTTCTTCTCCCTGGATATATAGCTCTTGAAAGCAAGGGCCATGGCTTTCCTCTGAAATGAGTAATCTCACCATGAAGCACAATGCCTTTTAAATGATGACACAGAGGAAAGGAGAGAGGGCAAGAAAGGAAATTAAGGCCAACTTGTAACATTACTTCTGTACTAATGCATCAGCTTTGCATTTAAAAGTAAACTAATTTCAAGCAATACAAGTATTAGTCAGAGACTGTACTTGTGTGTATGTTCCCTAGATGAGCATATTAATAACACTTTTTATCAAAACACATTGCATAGAACATAAACTCTGTTTAAAAAGGGATCTAATTACCAGCTATCATGTAAGTAGGTCGCTCAATATACATAGCCCCAGCTTTAATACATATTGTAATATTTTTAATTAGATAAACAGTACATATGGCATAATTGGCTTTGATTAGAAAATATGCTCCTCTTCTCCTCGTACATACCTTTCAACCCCATGCCACAGCACAAGTAAAGACACGCTTACATAATCCAATGAAAGGAACTACACTCTGATATTAGAAACATGGAAATGTATGCTTTCTTTATTCCTATGTAATAGAATTCTCAAATGTTAAGCTAGAATTTAAGGGATATTGAAAAATTCAGAGTCCATATCAAACCACATCACTGATTAGACTGCTTCTCAGGGTACTTAAATTATTTACTAATATTTTAAGCAAAAGACTAATAGATGCAAAATTTTAAATTCAAACTTTAAGTGAAGTGATCGATACTGTGGAATACATTCACATCACAAAAGAACAGAAGTTTTAAATAGAGGAAACTTTTATCGAAAGCAGATAACAGTACATAAAAGGACAGATTTCTTATTATTTGTACATAAACAGGCATTGGGACATGAAAATATATGATGGAATGCTTACTTTGAAAATGTATATTTGTTGCCTGGTGCAGTGGCCTATATTCCCAGCACATGGGAGGCTGAAGCAGGAAGACTGCCACAGTTCAAGGCTAGCCAGGACTACATAGAGAGTTCAAGACCAGCCTGAATTACACTTCGAGATATCTTGTCTCAAAAACACATACATAAAAGAAAGAAAATATAAACTTGCATCACTTTACTTTTTTGTTTTTCTAATTCACTGCAGCAATTCTTTTTAGAAGCTTGCTTTGCTACAGGAACACAAATATCAAATGCTTCCTATAGGGGGCACTCAAGGACTATAAACGGAAACATTTGCTATTTCTGGAGTCAGATTTTGTTTAGAAGGATAGGGAAGGACCCTTGGGCATATTTTCGTGTCCTCTTTTATATAAAAAACAAAAATGAGTAAAATAAAGGGGAATACTCTGCGTCATACTTCTATCCCCCAATGAAATAAAATAGGGTATTAAAAAATGCGATTAAGTGGCATTTTCTTGTCTTACTGTTCTAAAAGCATCAATATTATAGTGCAGACAGCTGAGTTGGTGTACGTTTTCAAAATTCTAAACAAGGTGTCTTATACGCTAAACAGTTCAGTGCTGGAGATAATTAGTATTGTCTTCCCGAGGCAGACATTTGTGAAAAGCAGTCACATGCTCACCTTTTTTTCCAGATTTCAAAGCACAATAGTCCAAAAAAGTGTTTAAATTACTTTGAAATATCATTCCCTGTGAAGGTATAACAAGTGACTTTTGTGGGGGTAAGGAACGTTGAAGGCATGACTAAATCCACTTGGGCTGATTGTGTGCATGTGTTACTTCAACTGAACTGTTTCTTCACTTATGTATTTTTATAGGTATGATTTTTATTTTGATCAAAATGTAAATGAAAATCTGTGACAGCATCTATATAAAATTCAAACATATTTTTAAACTGGTAGGGAATAAGTCTTATGTAGGTTTTGAAACTGTAGTAACAGCGAAGTTGCATTTTAATTTTAATGCAGTTCATATCTCCATATCAAGGCAGTTTAAACACAGACCTCATGATGCCCTCAGGATAGCAATATAAATCCCATTAAATGCATAAAATACTAATCTCCCTTTGAATTTCCCACTGAGATTTTTTTCCATTGCAGTCTTTCCATTTCAGTGTTCTTCCCTCTGGGTATGTGTGTTTTACTCCTGTTATTTTCACAAAAGATAATTTTTATTTGTGCATTTAATTTGAAAACAGGCACACATAAGTGTTAAGTGTGTTGCTTTATTAGTGTGTTCCCTTACATCATTGTTGGAGAGAAGCCACCTTTAGTACTCTTTGTCAGCTCTCTAACCTGAGACACTTTGATTGAGTCCTGTAGCCTATTTGCAATTAGAGATTATTAACCGTACTTTTCTTTTGGGTACATGTATGTGTATATCATCAATCCCAGCAATGATTTGGAAAAAAAAAAAAAAACTTCAGGTTTTTGTTCTATGAACACATCAAATTTTAAGGAAGTTACAAATTGTCACTAAGTTTCCTTGGAACAGTCTCAGTTAGAAATATTCTTGTTAGTCCATAACTATATTTATTAAGCCATGCGTTCTACTTTTGGATTGGCAACTGTGACTGTCACAAATATAAAGTGTAGAGGGGTAGAGGGCAGAAGGGAACTAGCTTCAGAGATGCGAAGAGAGCCAGACACCTGCCACTCTAGCATCCCTGTGGCCATAATTTCCTTTCATTTGCAACTCACAGCTTGGAATGTGTTTTGTTCTAGAAAATCCCAACCAATTTCACACTGCTTCCTCGTTTTCCTTCAATAAAGATTTTTATTTGTGAATAACAGAATGTATATTTTTTTTCCTGAACTGTTTACTCAGTGTTTTGCTGCATCCTTGCGGAAATGGGTGAATTGATTAAACTGTATTTTGGATAAGAAATTAAAAATCAAGAATAATCCTTTGATGAGTTTTAAATATTCTCGCAAAATGTATGATACATGTGTATGTCTAATGTATACATTATGCACGTATGTACGCGCATTTATTATTCATTGTAACATAGTTTTCAAAGACAAAATAGAATCACACTAATTATTTTGTATCATTTCTATTCACTCTCTTTCCACAAGAGTAAAGAGGAAATCAGCAAAAGCTAGGATTGATATTCACTTAAAAATCTAAAATTTATACTTCTAGAAATTGGTGAAAAATGTAAACTGAGTGACCAAATACACGCATGGTCCTCCCATGTCTAAGCACGGTTATTCCTACTTTTCTACTTTCTCTATTATGGAGATGTGGGTACATTATCTCAACATTCTTTTGGGGGGATGGTTGTTATGTAATAGAGCTTGCAGAATGATATGAATGACACTCTTGTTACATTCTACTTACAATGCAGAATAAAGGACTGGAAAGTCATAAAAGCTTTTAATGGTCTTTCAACTATAATTTAACTTTGCCAGGATTCATGCATAAAATCACATATTTTCACAAATCTTGATAAATATATCTAGGTCCAAATGTCATTATTTTTCTTCTTACAAAGAGCCTTGACATAAAATTAGGGCACACTGTTCTGGGTTAAAAAGCTCCTTTTACATTTAAGTTTTTACAGTGATTAAAATGTGTAATTTTCATAATAGAAAAGCACTTTTAGAGGGCAAGAGACATTCTATCCGAAAGAAATGAATTTTCCTTTACTTAAAAATAAATGTTTTGGAAAAGTTGGTTCTGTTAGTTCTTTAAGCAAACTTGAAAATGTAGAATGTGGCTCTGAGTAAACTGTGTCACTTAGCACACACTTAGCTCTGCCTCTGTGACCTGTTGTCCCCAAATGGAACACTCACAGCGGCCCACAAGCTGTTCCCAGTCTGAATTAAGCAAAGTACACTTTAAAGAATCCTTTCTCTTCTTCTGCTTTGGCTTCTTAATATTATCCTGTATCACATTTATTCAGTGAGGGCCATTTCTAAAAACAACAACAACAACAACAAAACCAAAAAACAAAAAGAAAAGAAGTTACTCTTACAAATTGTAACAAAGCAAAACAGTTTGCTTCTCTAAAAACAAAACAAACTAAACTTGACCTTATATCCAAGTACTTCCTACATTTTAACAGCCAATTATTTATTAAATTATTTATAAAGTGCAAGTGATGTCATTCTGATATCACAGTTCTGATCCCCCCTGCAAATTGCCTGTGTCTAAGCTCTGTCCTTGCCATTGTATTGGCCTGTTTACTCCAGGTATAAGGGTGTGTTCCATGACAAGAGGGTTAGGGAATAGCAGCTATAAAAAAGATTAACAAGCTATAAAAGTAAGAAGTGAAAAGTTGCTAATCACAGCCAAAAGTGTCTCTGGGTATTTATTATAGGAGAAAGTTTATGAAATACTACAAGCTATATAAAAAGTAAACAAAATGTGGATTTAAAGTAAGAAATGCTTGAATATAAACTAGGTAAGATGCTTGAGAGCATCACAAGAAGTCTCCATTAATAAAAGCTGTAAAGCAAATAAATAAATGAGTACAAGATGAAAAATTGGTTTCCAAGCTCTCCTTTTGTTACCTTATTCTATGTTAATCCCCAACATGATTGATTCTCAGAATTTGATAAATCTGGATGAGTCGTCACTGATTAACATTTCTACGTGTTCTGAATTCTGAACATTAATGAATTTCTACCAACTTCTAGATCAAAGAGTGATGAACTGATTGATGAAAAGCTTATTCCAACACTGAAGCCGTCTAAATATATTTTAGGATTTCTTAGTCAAAGTCTAATTTAATGGAAGTCTCAGGTCTCTATGACTATTAAGGCTTTTCCAAGAAAGATGGAGCACTGATTTTCTGGGTATTGTCAGTAATGAGCTTTATGTGACATAAGTATGATTTTTGACAACATGGTACCTAGGAAGTTGTGGAAAACCAGCACATGAGTACAGAAGGAAGAACTGATTTGGACTGCATTGTCTTTTAACGCAAGAGTCACATCTATTACCCCTTTTAATATATGCATGGTGCTGAACACAGTACCTGACATACATACACTTTTTTAGTGAATGAATGAATTCATGATTTCCCCACTGAAAGAGAAAAAAAAATATAAAGGAATATCAACAAAAGTGACTACATAATATAGGAACAAGTCACATAACTTTATTCAATGGCTAATTCTGACAGTAATGAAATATGTGGTCTCAGATTAGGCACCTTATCTGTCTAAAAATTTTTCATCTGAAAATACAGAAAATGGCAGCACTTGATTGCAATATTCTTTCAGTTCCAAGAGTCTAAAAGTTTCTAATTATAATTAAGGAGCAGTAAGCTGATGACCAAAAGACCCGGAAATCAGTATTACCAGATAGAAAAATGACACAAGGACACAGGTAGTGTGCATCCTGATCATGGACCATTGGCAACTACCCCCTCAGCATGACTGCCTAGGTTTTTTCAGCAGCTGGCAAGGGTGATGCGGAAATTCATCTGTACCACAAGTATGTCAGTGTCCAAAAGCACCCAGGCGACCAGCCTTATAATCAGCAACTGACTTGAAACCTAAGGGCTATTTCCACATGAGTAGAGTGACAAGAATTTGGTGAGTTTTTGACATTTCTTTATTATGCACACATGGTTCCCAATAGTACTGATTGTGCCCGCCAATGACATATTCAAAAAGCAAAATAGGATTTGTATCTTGAGGCTATATTATTATTATGAAAGTTAATTCAGAAAAAACATAAAGCTAAAACTGACATGTTTTTAATATTTCAGGTTGTCTGCTGATCTTGTCTAAATCAGTAAATATTTCTTTCCTTTCGTCAAAGAATAACAAACGACAGTCAAAGAAATAATAAGATAAATCAGTCATAAAAACTTGTCTTTTGAAAGATATAATCTCCAAGCAATTTTTCCATAATATATCTATTTCAAATATTCACAAATAATGATAGTAAAGAGAAAATGAACCTAAGTAAAGAGAAGACAAATTTAATTTGATTAGAAATATTTTTATTTTTCAGATTTAGCTAGATGATTTCATCACTCTGTATTTTCTTTTCTATAGGACATAATTTTGAGTACTTTGCAAATGGCGGCAGTTGTATCAAAGCTTTTTATATTAAATTCCCATTCTCCAGTTGAAAATGTGCCTTCTCCCTGTCCCCTTTCTTCCTTCCTTCCTCTCAACCTGTGCCTGCTTTTGCCTGACAACTTTTTTGTATGCAAAGGCAGAGTAAGAAATTTAGCAGCCTTTGGAAGGACCATTACAGAAATCCCTAGCAACCTAACTTGCAGGCCAACTCTCCTTCCTACACCTCTTAATTGAGACCCAGACCTAGTATGTTTATATAAACATCCTTTTTCTAACTTGAAAATTTCTGGTGCGATACATGAGTTAGTATCATCTACCATAAAAGTCCCAGCATCACACACATACAAGGAATGAGTTAACAGAAATGAAACCTCTTCATGTGTGGGCAAATCCTGGCTCTCATTGGGAAGTACAGCAAGTTTTCCCCTTTTCCCGGCTGGCTGGAATCCAGGCCTACTGTTCACCCGCAGAAGTGGATGAGTCACTGCTGGAGTTCTGTATGTGACAAGAGTCTTTGGTGGTCACACTGTTCCAGGCTGCCTACTCTGCACTGTGTAGGTGGAGGGCTCCCGGTGGTGAGGATACAGGAGAGAGAGAATCTGGTTGTTTGAGCAGCCTGGTTTGTGAGCACTACTCATCTTCTTGCCAAGATTTAAGTGGATACAAATCTCCTACGAGCTGACCCTTGGTTGACGGAATGGGAGCACGTAGGAAAGACACCTACTTACTTTGTTCCAGTGAACAAGTACTTCATATTATGCAGAGGGCTGTGCACCCTTGAAAAAGAAACACACTGTTCACAATTTTCTCTCTACTTCTTTGAACTTTCATTCCAAAGTGTGTACATTTTGATTCGAAGTAGAAAAAGAATATTTTTTCCTACAGGGTACATGTTAGTATTAAGACAACAATGAAAACACCTAGAGGAAATTATATGTGTAATGATTATTTTACAAAGCACAGATTTCTAAATGTAGAGACATATTTTAGACACTAGATGATTTGGTTTAGGAAAGAGGGTAAACTTTATTTTTAATATGCAAAAAATTGACCTAAATCATGTATTCAAAGTAAGTATGAAAAGGTGAATTTCATAGATTATTGGCTGTGTTCCAGAGTCACTTCTGTGTTCTTTAATTCAGGCAAAATCGGTTTCTATGAAGCATCTTGAAAACTCTGAATAATTTTACTCTCCTAGACAGCTAGTTCATAGTGCTTTCATCTAAAAGTCTCAACCAATAAACAGCAAAAAGTGTGTAAAATAAATATTTTCTGTTACTTTTCAATTATCTCATTGTTTTTTTTCTTTCTCACAGTTATCCCTTCCATTTATCTCAGTTTATAAGATACTGAATAAAAACATTTAAAATCTGTTGTTAGAAGAGAATTGTTGACATTAATATGAAGACGGCTTTCCACTACTCATATTTCTTCATTTTAATTCCTCAGCCATTTTTGAATGGCAAACTGAAATGTTAGGGTACTTGGAGGATCAGGCTGAGAAGTTAAGCAGTCAGACCTCTCTCTCTCTCTCTCTCTCTCTCTCATTCCACTGATTTGATGCATCTGGTGATTTTGGAAAGTTCCTAAGCCACCAAGGCACTATATGGAGAAGGAAACCAAAGCCACGATAAAACTACCTCAAAATCTACTTAAAAGGGCTCATAAAGACAGAAGCCAGCAGGAAAACACACTGCCAGCTCCTTGTCTTGCTGCTCCCTGACTAAAGACCTCATTCTCCTCCTTTCACCTTCCCTTCTTATGAAATGGTGGGTGACATTGGGGGCTGCTTTGTTGTTTCTGCTGAATCACTGGGTTTTAGGTCTCTGTCCCCAGGTGCTACTCAGCAAAAAGTTAAAAGTGCAATTGCGAAAGCACTGCGGTTCTGAGTCAAGTGGAGTGAACCATTCCCCGAAGAGAAGCTCAGCTCCTCGGCTCGGTCTCCCTTCCCCGGCAGCTTCCAAGAAGCGAAGGGATCCAATCCGCTCAGTGCTGAGCCGCTCATCCCCGCGGGCCGTTGGCTGTTAGCGCTGTGCGTCCTGGCCGACTCAGCTCGGCAGAAGTCCCCCCGGTCTCTGAAAACCCCAGTCCCCTTAGAACTAGCTTGGAGTTACTTTCCCTCCGAAGAGACAAAAAGAATTGTGATCTGTGACGTCCTCCGATCGCGGTGGTATTTTCCCGTCGTGTCAAACGCCTCTTACTAAGTAACAGATGTGATTTGTGTGCACGACGGAGGGGTGTGTGGCGGCCGCGGTGATCAATCAGTGGATCCCCATCCGCCGCGTCTCTGCTGCCCCTCTTGCGTGATGTAAGATCAGACGCACCCTGCATTGAAAAGTCAAGACACACGGGCGGCTCGCTCGCGCTCACTCGCTCCCCCGCACGCGCGCCTCGGTGCACCTTCCACGTCCTGCTCCCGGCAGGAGACGGCGGGCTCGTTGGGCTCACTGAGCTGAAGAATTTCCAGTGACATTTGTAAATGACGCCGCTCTTTTCCGGGCTCCCAGCCGTTGCCGCCGCCGGGCAGAGGGTGCCGCCGAGCAGTCTCCAACGCAGGCTTCCTTACCGGGCGGCCACGATGTCCGAGTTTCTCCTAGCCTTCCTCACTCTCTCGGGATTATTGCCTATCGCCAAGGTGCTGACCATGGGAGCCGACCAAGGTAAGGAGAACACCGCTCGCCTCCCCTTGCCTGCTCTTTCCCCTCTGCTCTCCTGCTGGGCGATGCTGGCAGATAAGTGAGTGTGAAACTTAAGTCCTAGCAGCCCCGCGCCCCGGACCCCTTGGCCAAGGCGCGCTGGCTTCTTCCTGGGGCGCGGGAGGGGGTGGGGTAGGGGTTTCTGAGCCACAGTCCCCGACACCCCGGCAATTTTTCCTGTGCCTAGCGACAGGTCCCGATTTTGTCCCCTCTGGAGCCCTTTTACTTGGCTGTGCGCTTCTACCCGCTCCACTCAAGCGCTGCAGATGTGGGGATCCGAGTTCGCCTCTCTCCGAGCCTTCCCTGGGGTTGGCTCTCAGCTGCGAGCTTTTGAGGGCTCCAGAGTCTCCACTTTAAGCACGTCTGTCCTCAATTTAGCTGCCCAGATTAACTTCCTTACCAGCTGTTTCCAGGGTCCAGGAAGGGTGTGAGAGCCTAGGGTGCCCCCTTCCCTTCTGGCGCCCTTCCGAGTCAGACACCGGAGCTCGGCGTCCCTGGCGCAGGGGCGGCTCCGGCGCACGCACCTGCAGGAACTGGACTTTCCGGGTTCCGAAGGCCTCGATCCACCCGGGTGGCGCCGCCACAGACCCCCAGACTTTCTGGGGCTGGAGCTTTGCTCCTGCTTTTTCTCAAGTAGCTGATGAATGGTGGAAGTTTGGAGAGGGGGGTGTTGGAGCAAAGGAGAGCGGAGGTGGGAGTTAGAATAAATGCATTCTGTAAACTTTTGATCTGGAAAATCAGGAATCCCCACGGAAGTTTCATAATCTTTGTCAACAGATGTATAACTGCAAGGAAAAAAAGAGAAAATAGTGGAAAAATAGTGGATGATTACATGGGACCAGGTTTGGAATAGTTAACTGCTTAAAGTAAAATCAGAAGTATCATAAATCTATTTTTTTAAGCGTACAATGCTCATATTGACTAATCTGGTTCATCTTTTTATTGTAATTAGGAACAAAAAGACATGTAAGAAAAATTTCCTAGATGTCAGTGCCAAGCAAATAGACAAAATGTTGCCCTGAGAATTTGGTGATTGTGTTTATGGGAAGCAAATTATGAATTGACTAACGTTATTACTTCATTATAGAAAAGAACAGGGACAAGAATTGTAGTGTTTCGACTTAACCTGCTGTTGGCATCCAGATTATAGTCTTTGCAGTGTTCTCACAGGGTATCATTTCCTTTGCCAGTAGTGGGATTAATATGAGTTTCTTTAGAAAGTCTGACAATCACTGGCAAGAATCTTTTAGACATATTGCCACCTACTCCTATGGCTTCTGAACTTGTTTAAATTGCCTTGAAGTTGGTATGGAATAGTTGAAAACTATACTGATAAAATGGAAGCCCATAGCTCTAACTAGAAACGATGATGTCTTTGATCTGGAACAATTGGCTCTCAACCTTTCTTAAGAAGAATGTTTGAAGTTCGACCGGAGCAGATGAACAGAATAAAGCTTTCAGCCCAGTGTGCTAGCAAAATGTAATGACACTGGCAGACTACCGCTATTGGGCTCTTTGTTGATGGAGTTCCCAGTCTTTAGAATTTGACCTCATATGGAGCTAAGTCCTCTCGGCTTTTGTATGTGCTTGTGTGGTTAGTGCTGTTACCACCACGATTGAAATGAATACATGAAGGTAACTTTGCACATTATAAAAGTTAAACACATGGACACTCAAGTTTTTTGCAAGATAGGAAAGTAAATCACCTAAAGGATTATAGTATTGCCATTCACACTTCAGGGAAGGAGGGGAACATCTAAGATGTAAAGAAATTGAACAGAAAATATTTGCTTTCATCACTTATTCATTGTTCATTTTCTTTGGGGAAAAATTATAAGTACTTTATCAAATAACACAACTAAAATAGGTGTAGATAGACCATCATTTTACCACTATTATATGATGTACATTTAATCCAACTTTCAAAACTTAGAAAACTATTTAAATTGTCACAGCTGGAAATCAAAAGTGAAAAGTGTGAGCCCCAGCTTCTGTAGGAAGGAGAGGGAAGAAATCTAGTTAAAAGTTAGAAAAGAAAATACTGCTGCATTATGGCAAACTTCCCCCACTGAACCGCTGAAACAGAAGATATGGGAATATAAACTCCAGAAAAGAGGTTAATGAGATGTAACTTTCAGCACAGGCTTCTGTCAGCTGTCCTTGAAGACTAGAATAGTCAAGTGAAAACACCAGTTGTTTTGTGAGAGTTAGCTCTATGCCAACAAATGTGAAATCACTTTTAGGTTCTCCAAGTATGTATTTGATAATGACTAGCTTCTGGAAACTATGGAGATTAGATAGGGTGTGTTTGTTTTACAATCTACATGTGTTGCCTTTTTCTTTGTAAGTATAAGCTCAAACATTTTATTAAATAGAAAGGTATTGGAAACTAACTTGGATGTTAGTAAGTTCAATTGATACACATTTACTTGTCCTTTAATTATGTATCATTGATTTTCTTAAATTACATTGATTACTGATCGAGTGTCAAACTAAGGTAGATCTTAGTTCTTATTGGAATCCTTCACATCATCTTTGTAAATGAAAAGTCAAGAGTGGAGAATGGATTAGATTCACTTAGAGTCAACTCATTTGTCATATAACAATGACATATATCAGAGTATTGCTTGAGAAAGAGTAAGACTTTAAAAGGAAATACATTTTAAATAGTCAAATTTTCAGAAAAGAAAAAGGGTCAAGGAACATAAGTTGATTTGTTTTAAATTCTTAAATCTCATAAATTATGGAGATATATTCCTAAAGAAAGTTCATGCTGCTATTATTGTTTTTATATGCCTTTGGATAAAAGTACCTAAATGATAATCGAAATTTTAATCTTTCTTCCCTCCAAGAAGTATTGCAATCCATGTCTCTCTCTCTCTGTTTTTTTTGTTTGTTTGTTTGTTCATTTGTGTTTTCTTTTTTTGGTAGGAGCGATTGAACTCAGGCCTCTGTGCTTGGGAGGCATTTGCTGGAATCACTTATCTAAATCCTCATCCCTCCGTGTCTCTTTCTATTCATTTTCATTTTTGTGTTAAGTCTCTAATCTTTGAGTTCTCCACCCCTATAAGCTCAAACTGAAAATGGGTAGTAAGGAAAAATATGATTTTGATGGAAAAATAAACAAACATTTAAATACGTTAAAACAATAAGAAAAATATGAATAGCAGAAAATAGAATAAGAGCAAAAAAAGAATAGAGAGAAAGTCAAAAGTTAAATTTAGGAATGAGATAAATTCCAGTTAGTGTTCTTTCTTTTTTATTTATTTCTTTATTTATTTTTTGGTACCAGGGATTGAACTCAGGTCCTTGTGCTTGTGAGGCAGGCAGTAGAACCACTGAGCTAAATCCCTGGCCCTTTCAGTTAGTGTTCTTGAAGACATTAAAATATCTTTATATAAAATAATAAGTTTTCATCCAATAACCATAACACAAAAACCTGGAAAGTTAAGAGTTCCCCCACCTTAAAATGGCTCCAAGTAGTGATGACACAGCCCCTCCTGGTGATGTCACAAGCTCCCCCAATCCCTAGCCACTACATCACTCAATCCCACCCCAGCTCCTATAAGCCCCACCCCAGTCCTATAAGAAGCTCTCCCTGTCTCGGCCATATTGCTCTCTTTCCTTTGTTCAGAGACAGCCCGGCAGATCCTCCCCATAATAAAGGTTTGTTATGGTTAAAAAAAAGTTTTCAAAATAAATACTTTTCTTCTTAATCTAATAATAAATACCCTACGAAAATATTTTTAGTATAAAAATAAGTTAAGCATCCATTTTCATGAATCTGGACATAAGCTTCAAAGAAAGGAAAAATACATGAGAATGTTACAGAAAACTTAAATGTTAACTGGTCTACAATAATTAAGATGGAAGTTTTATTTTTGAATTTTTATGAATATTCTTAGGGTACTGATAAATGATATTATTAATGTGTTCTTAGGAATAAAATGACACTTTCTAAATGCTACTTATATTTCAGTGTGAAGATATGCAGACATTTCTAGTTTACAAGTATACCAAATCCAGGACATTACTTTCTTGGTAGTCCCCTTTCTATTTTGTGTCAGGTCCTAGGAAAAACCATAAAAATAAGCTCCATTTAAATTTACCTCACAGGATTACATCTTCGACTCACAGGGATTATAATATTGAAATATCAGTGTATCTTCTTACCATGTAGTATATTAATATTATCCATTTTTATATGTCTGCTTTTCATTTTTTTCATCTTATGTGAAATGTACCTGCTATCACCAAGTCTTTAACTACTTCCTGGTTATAAAGTGTCTGTGTAGTAAAAAAAGTACCAAGCATGCATACTGAAAGATTTCCCTATCTTCTGTGGCTTCTGTCAAAACAGCTCTTATACAAAGGAAACACTTGTCTTCATTCTAGATAGATACATTCAAAGAAAGTAGAATTAATTCTAAAAGTTAAACATGCTGTAGCAACATGATATCATTAGTCAAATTAATTTAGCATTAAATGGAACCCATCTCTATATACATGTCCTCTTTAAAATGGCTGCCTTGGCACAGACACCTATGAAATGCTACTCTGGCCTGAAAGTTAGACTTGTATGTTATTAATGAAACTTTTAAAAATCCATATAAAAACCTACCTATTTTTATGATTGCTGCTGCCTTGAGAAATAAATCAAAACAAAAAAATGAAGTGAAACTTTTGAGAAATTTGCTAGCTCCTAACACTGGAAGTTCTAATGACTTTCCACATGACAAATATTTTAGAATCTGTCAGTGGAGAAGATAAATTATATTGTGTCAAATTGTATTCGACTTTGAAGTTCTATAATTATGATAAGTGCAATGATTATAATTTTAAACAATATTTTGGGGAGCTGGAATGCTAAAGAGAAATAAAGCCAGAAGATGAGAACCCTCACAGTGGGTTCTTCACAATATATGGTTGGCAGATATTCTATCAGAAAATAGTCATCTTCAACTGAAATGGTTTAGAAACTTTCCTGAAGAATTCTAGATCCCCACATTTGATCTCAGGAAAATGACAAAAAAGCTATTTGCCTTACTGCCCTGAGAAAGCAAATAAGTTTTTGTTTTTGTTTGGGCAGGAAAGGGAAGAAAAATTAATCTAACTAACCACTTTTTATCCTTTTCCATGGAGCTGAGTAATGAGTTATAATTATCCACTTCAACTTATACCACAAATATTTTAGTAGAGGCATAGGAATGAAATTATAGTTTAGTAATTAGAACTTAAAAGTCTAGGGTCTGGGATTTAGCTCAGTAGTTCTGCCACCTACCTCAAAAGTGCAAGGACCCAACTTCTATCCCCGGTACAAAAAAAAAAAAAGTCTAAAAACCTTCTGGACCTTTACAAGTTCTTTATTTTAGAAGGAGCTATTTGAAACTAATTAATTTCTTGCAAATAAACTAATATTTAAGCATTACTTAATATACAAAATGATTGTATTTCTGAAAATTAATTTGAGTTCTTAAAAGTTACATTTTGATTGTTTCATTTGTACAATGAGTATATTTACCTCAATTGCCTTTGAAAAATATCATGTTTAAAATAAAATTACATCATTTTTCTGGCTTTTCTGTATTCTCTCATTTAAATAACATATTGATCTCACCAAGTACATCTGAGCCCTTTATATATAGAAAGACAACTGAAGACTTCAGTAGATTCTGCCATACGTCAGAACAAGTAAGCTTAGAACTTCAAAACGTACACACCCTTTCCTATTAGAAGCCTTTTTTCTATAAGCTATAGTTACAATTTTATATCTATTTTCTCCTTATAAATGATGGGTGGCCTCTCTTCCCACCCCACTCCGAGCAAGCTATATGCATTATTTATTGCTGTTCTGAATTCGGTGATGGGAAATCTTGCCTTGTTCTCTCCCCCTCTCCCTCTCCTTCTCCATATCTCTCTTTCTCTTTCTTTCTCTTCTTGGCTTGAACTCTCTCTATGAAACTACTTATTTTTACTGAGCTTTCTGCATAAAGTAATTGATGAAATTGATGAGCAGCAAAATCAAAATCAAAATATTAGATAATATTCCAAAGGCCCAGTTGTTGAAAAATGATATAGTATTATCAACACTTGGAAATTTTTCTCCAATATTCCAAGAAACTATTATTTAACATCTCTGACAGTTGTCTTTACCTGTAGAAACAAAAATCAGTGATCTCAATTAATATCTTTTTACTATAAGCTTTTTTGTTTAATCCTACTGTTCTCAGACCTGAGGTTGAATATTTATGTGTATATGAAAGTTTATAAGTGAATAATATTATACCTGCACTAGTTACAGAAGACAGTGTACCTTACTTTAAGGAAATATATTTTCATGTGTGATTTCTTCTAACTTTAAGTAAGAGAAAAAGAAAAATAACTTTGAGAAGTAGATAGAGCATGTTAACTTGCTAAGATCCCAGTGTTAACATTTCATCTCACAGCGCATTCTTATTAACAGTCAGACATCTCTTCCTGAGTCGCATGCACCTCATTGTCCTGACTGGCTTCGCCTTCAGACCAAAGACAGGTATTGTTGGAACACGACCTCATTTTAGTCAAAAGAATATGTTTCTTCTTTAGGTAAGATCAAGGTACCACAGATCGCCTCTTGTTTTATTCTTACAATCAATAGGACATTCCGTCCTAACTTTTCCACATTACACTGACATCCTTCAAGACTTCCAAGACAGCTTAACTTTAGAAATACGAATACATAATTCCTTAAGAATTTTTCTACCGCTGAGTTTTGCTTTAATGACAGTTTGTCACCTTAGCCTTTTCTTCTCAAAATGAGAAGAGAGAATAAAAATGAGGGTGGGGGAGCAGAGACAAAGAAATAGAACTTAGTTGTGATTGCTTTGAGGGTCCCTGGGGTATTTTATGGTATTTGTGAGAAAGAAAAACTGTAGGCATAATGCTGATAACAAAAAAATGTGTTTCGAATGGTCTATTTTCTTTAGAAATTAGGATGTATAAGGAAAGGAAGGACAAAGAGGGGAAGAGAACTTTGACACTTACTGAATATATTTACTTTTGCGCACATAAATCAAGTAATGGGGCAATTAGCAATCTCAAACTTTTGCTAAGATATAAGTTCCAGAGGTTTAAATACTATGTTTTTAGATTATTTAAGATATAGCGTATGTTTCCAACAATTTTAATGGTATATTTTATTGGCACAGTAATGCTAAAATAGCAAGTATGCTGCGTTAAAACACTCCACTTTATTCAACTCTATTAATTTTTAAGGCATTTTCTCATGACAGCCTGAAAGTATAGAGCTCATGTGTGGAATTCTTGTCTCATCAGGTGAAAGTATTACAGGCTGTGCCCCCTGTGCCTCCATATTTTGGAGAATTTCAATAAAACTCAGAGTTTTAGGTGGAATGACTGAGAATTCAGGTGTTCTTCTTGAGCCCGTGTACAGTTCCAATTGCAGCATAAAGGCTAATCGATCACCAGCATCATATTCATGTCTTATAATAAATACAGTGTTATACTAATCTTATTAAAGGGAAATATGGTGATTTTCTCCAGCATTCAAGAATTAAATATGTGATGTGCCTGTCATTTCACTAAAATGAATGTAATCATTATGCTTTCAAACATGTACTAATAAGAAACTATATACAATTTAAAACTTATTACACATTTCCCTCAGTCATTATATTGCATTCTATTCTATAGCTCCTTTCCCTGCTAGGATATTTTCTTCCTATTTTCATTTGCTAATTATCTTGCCAAATGTTTTGAAATTAATTCTGACAGTGGAAGAACCAACATCTTAGCACATTTTTAGCTCTCCTTGCTATTCTCATTGCTGGGATAACATAAGATAATGAAGACGTGATTTTCTCTTGTGTGGGTTTTAGTCTGGGTGCTTTGTGAAAATATCATCTGAGTTTTAGAGAACACTGCAGAAACACATGATGAAAAAGAAGTTCATAGAAATCCTATAGCTCCATGAGTGCACAGAAGAAAATATTTCTGAAAACGCCTTTCTTTTATGTCACATTACATAGGTACCCTATTTTGTTAATTATATTATTAACATTACTGTACTTGCTAATAACAATATCCCTTATATTTTTTAAGATGCCTTAATTTTTTTCCAGTTTTTTTTTTTTTTGGTTTGTTGAAATCATTCAGTCCCCACAGCAACTCTTGTAATTCGTGGTTATTCACTTATTTACTCACTCACTGAATAAATTGGTGATAAGCACTGTCCTAGGTTCTGAAAATGAAGCAAGTAGACAAGTTAGACAATTCAACTGGACTGATAAGACTTTTAGCTAGACAACAAGCAAACAGCTAAGTGAATATTTAAAAAGAAAGAAAAATGGTGGGGTGTGGATCAGGAAAATGCTTTGGGGTACAGTAGTTGTAATAGATATTTTTTTTAGAACAATGATATCTTTTAAAAATAAACAGTGAGAGGGGATAATTTATGGAAGGGACTTTCCAAACATGTCCGTCAGAGCAAGTTATAAATTTAGCATTTTATTAGAAAAGGAAAGAACCTAAGTGTACAAAATGAAATGTATGTGTTTAAAGGAGACAGGGAATGGGCAAAGCTTTACAAAGCAGTTTCGCATGAGGTGTGGGTTTGGTTCTGACTGCAATGAATAAAAATACAATGTCTAATCAGTGATGAGACCAGAACTCATTCTTTATGTATGTGTGTTACTGTGAAATTACAACTCAGGGCTTCACACATGATTGTACCAAGCAATAGCTCCATCCCTTTTTATTTTAAAATTTGTTGTTTTTGTTGTTGTTGTTGTTGTTGTTTGTTTGTTTCTTTGTTGGTTTTTTTTGGTACCATGGATTTAATTTGGGACCTTGTGCTTGCAAGGCGGGCAGAACTGCTAAGCTAAATTCCCAGTCCTCCATCCCTTTTTATTTTGAGACAGGATCTCACTGACTGAATTTTTCCAATCTGTCCCCAAATGTTTCATTATCCTGCCCTGCCTCCCAAGTGCCTGGGATTATAGGTGTGCCTACCATATACTACCATAGCTGATTATACTTTTTAAAAAGAATTCATACTTGTACTAAAAAGAGATGAAAATATATCATGAATCCAGTTAAGGAAATATCATGATTATCATGGAGAAGATATGGTGGCTTGGGTAAGAAAGTAGCAGTAGAAACAAGGATTGAATAGAGAAGAAATCCATGTCTTTAAATTAGGAATATTTTCTGTAAGGGTGTATGCAAGAATCTTCCTATATAAATGAATGCTGCTCCACTCACTATTCTAGGGCATGTTGTGGTTTTGATCTGGATTGTACCTCAAAGGCCTCATGTGCTCATAGGCAGGGCTTTTGGAAGATGGTTGTAACATGGGGTACTACTCTACATGCTGTTAGGAAGTGCGGTCTGCTCAGAAGAGGTGGATCGCTGAGGACGTGACTGGAATTGGATATATGCCTCCCTCTGTCTATGTTCCTGTGCCCCATGATGTGAGCAGTTTTCTTCTGTGGCAGGCCTTTGCCCATGCTGTCTCTGTGATTAGGTATGTCCAATGTGGACCAAGACTTTTGAAAAGAACCCTCTACTTTACATTGTATAGCTTGACCCAGCAATGAGGAAAGAGACTCAGACAGAGTAAGTCATGCAACAGAACTTCAGAATATAACCTTTGCAGCTAAGTGTTAGCATTCTAAACAGAAATATATAATTAGGTTATTTTAAAATTGATGCTTTCCAATTTGTATCACCTATTGTGATCTTGCACAAAACATGTTTCACAATGTAAGACCCATTAAAGTCATACGTGAACTCTGTAATATTACTGGACTTCTCACTATTGTTTCCCTTTACATTTCAAAATCATTACTACCACTTCCCTTTTCTATATCCATATGGCATGTATAAATTCACATTTGAAATTAGTAGAATGTGACTCACAGTATTCTTTGAGATTACATTAAAACAATATACTTAAGAACATTCTGAGCATCAGTGAACATTCAGCAATTATTTTGCTGATTTATTTTAACCAATACAAACCAGTGTAACAATGGAAGAAATTGACATTAGCTTATGGAGACTCATGTGCATTTTCTTCTTGAGAATATTCTCAGTATTTTATAGAAAAGGCTTAGCCCAAATCCTTGACATGATTGAGAAGAATTTGTACAGACAGTCAAGTTCCTGGTTATGAATATTTGATTAGGTTAAAAAAGGAAGGAAATTGGAAGAGAGCTACTCTTCACTCTGTATTTATCACTCTCCCTGCAAATTCCAAGAGAATTTTAGGAAAAAAGAGGGAGCTGACATCAAGTGGTAGAGAACCTACAAGGTCAGGGAACCTTGATAATAAAGAATTTATGACCTATGAGGTCTTTTGGTCAGTCAGAGCCCATGAACTATTCTGCATTCATCCACTGAGCAAATATTGTAAAACCTAACATGTTCTGTCCTCAGTGTGGCTTCTACACTTGGAGTCAAAAACAACTAAACCAGGACAAATATAAACACTGGTTTAGCAACTGTACAACTTTGGATTTTTCAGGGGAAACTTGCTTATGGGTACAGAACAAATACTTAGGTTTACTTAGCTTTTGTTGGACATGTAAAGGAAGGAGGAGGTGAAAGGAGGAGAAAGGAAAGGAAAGCAGTTTATGATGGCAAAGAAAAAAAAAAGAGAGAACCTAGAGTCTGTGTGAAAGAACAGAAGAGTGTTCAAAGGAAACACTTCATACTAAGTTGATTGAGTCACCTTATGTCCTAAGTTATTTGAAGATTGTTTTGAGAGTTGGTATTTACAATTTTTTTCATTGGTCCTTTTTGTATTTTAGCTCTTGTTGCTATCATCTACCTCAACTGAATGAAATGGAGTTTAATTTTAAACTGTAATAGTACATAAACTCCTAATGAGATAACTGACATTGTGAAATGGGAAGCAAGGGGCTAAAGGCGTAGGGAAGGTGGGATGGGTAGGGGAAAGGGAATAAGGGAAAAGAAAAAATGTGAGAAAATGAAAAGATGGAAATAAAGTGGTTGTAAATGGGGAGGGAGGAGGGGTGAAGGGAGGGCAGGGACAAGGGGAAAAAATGAGAACCAAGTCCTGTCATGTAGAGGTACAAGATCCCAACGATGAATGTAACTGTACTGTATCGCTAAAATGTACCAATAAATTCAATTATTTAATAAAAAAGAAATATTAAATAAATAAAACTTGATATTAAAATAGGAATTACAAAGTACCTCCATATTACCAGCTTGGTCCCCACATTATTTCATTCCGTTTCTTTTTACTTTTTAAAACGTCCAAATAGAGCACTGTAAAGGCATCTTGCAGTGCATACATAACCCTTTTAAACAATATTTACTTGATATTGAGGGACCAACTTTGTGGGAGGAATACTTTACCTCCTGCAGAGAAATTACCTTGGAAATACTACATGATCCGAACAGTGATACATAAAATGATAACTTGCACTTACTTTTTAAGCATGGTTGTGTAATTAGATTTAAGGAAAGACATATACCAAGCAGATAAAAAAAAAAATAAGTTGAAAATAGGATAAAAATAAACCCTGACCTAACATTCAGGTTTATTAAATTTTAATAATGAATAATAGAAGATTGATACAAAAAATCTCAACTAATATATTTGTTGTATAAAAAACATACATGTGAGTTTAGTAGACATTTTCTAGTTGCCTTTGCATAGATCAAATTTCCATGTAACTTTAAATTAAGTTCATTTTCATTCATGTTTTTAAAACTTTCTTTGATAATT
Organism: Fukomys damarensis; assembly: GCF_012274545.1. NCBI lineage: Eukaryota > Metazoa > Chordata > Mammalia > Rodentia > Bathyergidae > Fukomys > Fukomys damarensis. Next base: position 23,961,195 of record NW_022900941.1, on the reverse strand, counting down.
TGGTTCCAAAATTTCAGTACTAAAATCTACATTATGTTTAAAATAGGTTAAATTTAAACTATGCAGCACATTTTTATTAACTCTTAGACTGAATGAAATGGAACTTGAGGCTGACAGATTTTGCATTAATGTTGACTTTGGAACTCACTGTAAATTTGTGTTCTGTGTCCTTTAGCAGAAGGATGCCAAAAAGTTTGGAAATAAATTAATATGAGTAATTGAAAACAACAGGAAGAGGAAGGATTACTTGAGACTTACGAGTACAAAGTATGATTTACACTTTCTGACTAGAAGTTTGCTCACTTCAGGGGGAGGACTGCCAAAGGGCTTTATTTCTGCGGTGAGGAAAGGGTTGTGAGCAAAGATTCAAAGTGAGTCGAAGGAATCTACTTACATTTTAGATTAAGTAAAAAAAAATAATAATTACTGACTACATGCACAGCATAAAAGGTGTTTAGGCAAGAAACTTTGTGACCTCTTAGAACAGAATTTAAACTTGCTACACAGAGCTAAGGAAAATAACCAATACTCCTTCTGGCATCAGTTGAACTAGCAAGCAACCTTAAAAATCTAGCAATAGGAAGAAAATCACTTAAGTCAAAAATAAACTTTCAGTGTCTGAAGCTACTTGAGTTCAGCAAGATTTAAAGATGAATGCCAAAGAGGATTAGTAAAACTCTTCCGTGTGAAATACAGCAGCAATTGCTGTATTGCCACATTGCAAACTTGTGTTTAAGAGTCACTATGTAAGTGAGATTTGTGCTCAATCTATAATAAGAACAATAACATTTCCTTAAAAAGTAAGAGGTCATATAAAAGAACCTGAAGTAGCAATTTTGCCCTTTTCTCTCTCCTCTGCAGGCAAGAGCAAATGATTGGCAACATTCCTTCCTCAATTTTACTGAGGAAAATAAGGTTGGCTGCAGCTTCTGAGATCCCCAGACTGAGAGAGAAAAGGCTGCTTAAATTTCTTTGCTCATCGTTTGAAGTAACAACGCTCCAACCTACTTACTGACCTTTATGAATTAAAGGGCAAGATATAGGGCATGTTTCACAAACACGAAAGCATATAACATGCAGGCTAGTGAAAATGTACTGTAGGTGATTTGCAAATTGGAAAAGAATCCTCACTGTCCGAAAGGGCAGGCAAGCCAACGTTCATATCCTGGCTTTTTGTGGAAGTAGTAGCCACAGTAGCCAGACATTGGCTAATGCAAAAGAGGGAGAGGATCTACATTTTTATATACAGTTCTCTAATTCTGGAGCAGTGCCGATCAAGTTAAAACACAAAGCACAGAGAAAAAGAATATTGGGGTGCCAAAGAGGAAAGCTGATGGATTCAGTTTCTTATTAAGTTTATTGGTACATTTTAAGTATGCAGTACAGTTACATTCATCATTGGGATCTTGTACCTTTACATGACAGGTCTTGGTTCTCATTTTTTCCCCATACCCCTGCCCTCCCTTCATCCTGGATTCAGTTCTAAAGCAGAGGAGCTGTCACCTGCTATGGACCTTCGTGGCTGCTGAGTTACAGATGACAAAAGGGTGATGTGAAACCCTGAAAACAAATTGCCCTTGTCGTGTTGCAGACGAGAAATGTCTCTGTAGAGGCTAGCATAATGCCTGGGAATTTTGAGTGCATTATTGTTGCAAGACTTGTTTGGGGAAGGATACCAAAAATTAGCTTCCTCAGTGTCCTGGATCTCTGTCTTCACAACATCCTCTCCTTTGCGCGACATAAAGCAGAATCAAGGTAGAGAAAATAGGACCAGAAAATATTCTTCATAGCTCCACAAATTTATGATATTAGGCCCAACTGTGACTTAGGAACGTATCACTGCAAGTCATCTAAGGAAGCGTACTATGAATGAAGCCAAGGAAATGCCAAAAGGAGGTTTCACACAGCTTCGATATCCCAAGAGCCTTGGGGAAAAATATTCTGTGTGATAAATGACAGCCATGTGGTTTTAAAAATCACCAAAGACACAAACAGTGTGTCTGAAATGTGGAAGGAAAACAGGAAACGGAAGGAAGCAGATGAAAACTCCTATGTGGTGAAATGAAGATGGCAGACAAATTCTTACACCGAGGCACAAGTGGGATCATATTTAGAGTTGTGTTTCATCTTTCCTTTCATTGGGAATGCTGTGGCTGAGGCCAACTGTGCCCTCTTTTATTTCTGCCTTTACATTTCATACCTATGTTAAAATTAGTACAACCAAACTGATATTTGAACCAGGGTACTTTTTTTTAAAAAACTTTTTGCTTTGAAAGAAGTTTAAACTTAAAATATTCTGTAAAATTGCTATAGAGTTCCAGCATAACCTTCATCCAATTCCCCTCATGTTAAATGTACTGCACACTAAACTACAACATAAAAATAAAAGTATAACATTGTTACAATAAAAGTTATTGATTAAAGAGCAGAATTTATACATATTTTAACAGTCTGTCCATTAGTGTCCTTCTTTCATCTCAACGTTAAATTCGGATTTAACACTACACCGCCACACCGTCTTGTCATTTCTCCTTAGATTCCTCCAATTGTTGTCAGTTTCTCTGTCTTATCTCTTAGTATCATAGCCTACGCTCATTTGAGGGCTATTGGTCAGTTCTCTGTTGGAATATTCTGCTGCTACTTTTGTCTAATACTTTCTTGTTCTATGCTGGGGATTATGCATTGTTGACAAACATATCTCTTTAAGATGCACCCTTCTCAGTGGCACCAAGAGAACCCTGCTCAAGTGTCTTACTTTCGGAGATGTTTACCTTGATCCTTTGGGTCAGGTGGTATCTTTTTCATTCTTTCTACACCTGTTAATCTTTTCTCACGAAATTTATGTTAGGTGTATTTTTAAAACAATAAATAACTAAACAAATAAGACATCTCTGCCTTCAAAACTTTGATGGTCACATTCAGATAGGAAATGTAAGCAAGTCATACAGAAAATAATTGTGAAGGGTTTGGTCAGACCCGGCAGATGAGGACACCGGTATATATGGTTCTGTTTTGCTTTGTCAATGGGGAATTAAAAGAAATGTAAGTGCTAGAGGTAGTAAATGAGTTTGATCTTTGGATTTGTCTTGACCAGTTGATGCTGACTATGCAGAAGATTATACAGAAAGGTCTTACAGCCGAGTGTGGTTGCAATTGTAAAGGTACCATGATCTGTTGCTGATATTTCCAGTGAGCATAGTTAAAAGATACAAGACTTTTAGCATCTGGCTAGAATACCCTTTCTGGCTTTATTAGCACAATAAGAGTTTCTAATAACTGCCATGAAAAAAGAGTATTGTCTGTCCATGGTCCAGAATTTACAGTGAAGTAACTAGTAAAATCCATACTCATGGAAAAAACACAGGATTGTATAAAATCAAGTGGCTAGTGTTTTTTTGTTTTTTGCTTTTTTAGAGTAGGAAAAATTAATTGAGAGAAATAAAGCTTCTGTCTAAGAGAGACGAAAGAGGGACTAGAAAATAGGTTGCCCGAAGTGTCTAGTTTCTTGAAAAGCCTTGAATTTCCTTTGCTCTGATTTACAAACTTTTCATGATTTTGTTTTATTAGTTCCCCCTCCCCACATTAGCACGATATTATATTGTTCTGGTTTTAAATTTTCTAGTGATTATGAGGGCTTCTTCTACATGATCATTTTTCATTCTTCTAAAACTGAAGCTGTACTTCTGTTTTCAGAGGCTGTGAGGGGCAAACATAACCTTTCTTACTAAATACTTCGATTCCTATTAGGTATTTGGATATATCCATTTTCAACAAGGTATTCTCTAAACAATTTAGATAAAGAGTCACACATCTGAGCAACAGTTGTTTCTGTTAATAGTTCTAGTAAAGTAGTGAAAAACAGAGCTAGTTGGAAACTAATGCGACACCCATATTGAATTTTTCAGCAACTTCATACATTTTAGGAAACGATCCATCTGAAAAGCATTATGGCTTACTGAGAAAAGCCGTACACTGAGAACCGGGAGAAATGGGCCGGATTCCCAGCTCTCTGTCTGACTCACTCTTTGTCCTTGGGCAAGTCACTTAGCCTTTCTCCTCATCTACTTCCTGCCTGGTAAAATAAGGAGAATTATGTATAAAGACTCCCACCTCAACAAGAAGGGCTGAGACTGAATTCAGTCTGCAACCACTAAAGAAATCTTTCTCCTTCCTGCTGGTTGATGACAAATGTATCAGCAGCTAATTGGATCTTCTGAATTCAGTCTGCAACCACTAAAGAAATCTTTCTCCTTCCTGCTGGTTGATGACAAATGTATTTGTATCAGCAGCTAATTGGATCGAATTTTGCAATATAGAGTTATAATTAAGTTAAAATAATGCTCTAAGAATACCTTAGTTCTTTAATTTGCACTGAAATATTATTTTAGTACATATCCCTTCAAATTAACGCCCTCGTTTTCTGGGAAGACTTGTGGACCCTGTGAACAGAAAATTCTCTGTTGCCTCAGGACGTAGACTATCAACTGTGGATTATTGGGTTGAGCAGAGCAGAACCCACTAGAAGGGTAGAAGATGGAATCCCATGGAGGAAAACATTACCAAGCAATATTTTAGTTCAGAAATATCATTGTTATGTTTAGGCAGTGAATCAATCAGTGTAGGCTGGAATATCAGAGTAATGGATGGGATAGTTCCATAATTTATGGCTGATTACTCCATCAAAAGTTACCACATATTTTACTTATCTCCCTTTTCTTTGATCTTTCTCTATTACATATTTCTCTAGTTTTATCTAAACATTTTTGTAACATTTAAACTTATCTTTCCTAAGTTGTATGCAATCATAAATTGTGCATTGTTTTGTTTTGTCTCCTGATTTTCCTTTTACCATGAATGGTGTCCCCTCCGTGTATTCTTTCATGATCTAGTCCTTTAGAAATGATTCTACCACCTGTGGAATACTTTACAATTATTCCCCTATTATCCATATTTTCTATAAACTGGATATCAGGTCTGTGGGCTAAACTAGAAATCATTTTGAACATTGCTGGGCAAAATATTTCCTAGTTGATATTAGGTATTTGTAACTGAATAACCATGGTGTGAGATCCCTGCAATATGTAGCTGAAGAGCAAGCAGTGCAGATGCTGAGAGAACTGGGAGTGTGCTCTCCTGTGATGGTCTGAAGCTTCTAGCTTGCTGCAGTGCTCAGTAGCAAGAGTGTGCATCTCTGTAGTTACTGGACCTTTGGTCAACTAAAATCTCTAACATGGGGAAAATAAAACTTCCCATTTGATTATTTTTGAAGTCTTAATAAAAATCATCAGGCAATGACCTGTCCCTAGTAGGCACTCCAATAGTGGAAACTTGTTAGGTTATTCACAGCTGCAGTCACATCTGCTGTTACATGGGTTGCATTCTGTCCTGTAGATGTGCAAGGTGAAAAGTTGTAAGTCTGGAATACATTGTATGGGCAGAAAAACAATGATGTTTATCCTTGAGTCTCTGTTGAAATAGGTGGACTTTTCTTGTTTCTTTTTTGAATATACCACCACATGGTGTGATTTAAGTAAATAACACAGCCTTTATTTTCAAATAAATTAGGCCACAAATAATAAAGTAAAAAAACTGTGGACTTTTCTTGTTTCTTTTTTGAATATACCACCACATGGTGTGATTTAAGTAAATAACACAACCTTTAAGTTATTTTCAAATAAATTAGGCCACAAATAATAAAGTAAAAAAATATTTTTAGTACAAAATATGATGAAGTGTTTCAAAGTACTATGTATCACAAAGTAAAAACAAAGAGCTCTCTAATGATATTATATTTGTTTGTCTCAGGATCATGTTTATGCGTTAACTTTGATGTGTGTTTCAAAGTACTATGTATCACAAAGTAAAAACAAAGAGCTCTCTAATGATATTATATTTGTCTCAGGATCATGTTTATGCTGTAACTTTGATATAAGAAAAATATGCAGCAAATAGAGAAATATGCACATGCACAGTTCCTAAGAATTTATAAAACACACTTTAGGCCAGTGGTGAAGAGATTAAGTCTTGAAGTCAATCAATCTCAAATCAAGGCTTCATCGTTATTACCTGCTCATCATTGGCCATCATACATAGTGTGTCAGAATTCCTGTGAATGGACTTCGCAGAAAAGCTCAGAGTTGTAAGTAGAGTTATATGTGCAACTCTAAATTAAAATCAATGCTTAATAAGTTTTGCATTATTACAATTACATTACTATATACATACTTTCTTAATGTTGCAATTTTGCCCACAGCAGATAAAATTCAATTAAGTTGTAGTAGTTGAGACCTTGAGTACCATAAAGACTTGAGCGTTGTACAAGCCAGATAGAGAAGTAGGAGGAAGGAATGACGCGAAGTCTTTACTGTACATATCCGATCCATTCCTGCCCTAATTTGGGGAAGCATGTGTCCACAGATGCCATTTTCTAATTAATATGGTCTACCGTGCAGACTGTTGCTAGCTAGATGAGCCTTCTGAGCAGAAGGAATCGCAGGTACAAAGTTAATGAAGAGCAAGAGTACCAACTTGAAGTAATTGTTTCAGTGTTTCATTATGACAGTATCAATGAAATCTTGAAGAGTGGGATGTACAGAAGATGTTCTTTACAGCCAATGAATCCCAGATGACTTTATAAATTTGTCTCAAGGACTGAGGACTGATGATATAATACAGTGGTAGAGTGTTTGCCAAGTATGTGATACCATGTGCACACTCACACAGTATCTAAAAGAAGTTATCCAAAAATCTAAAAACATAATTAATAAACTTATTTATAATAGGAGAAAAGTTCCTTGTTATAGAATATATTTCAATATAGATTCTCATGTCTTCTCCTGAGGTTAGTAATTTTAAATGTAATTCATTTTTCATCAGATATTTTAAAATCCTGAACAATATAATAACAGAGAGTCCCATAATTCTGATGACATTAGAATGGACAGTGTCTCCCATGGCTTAGTAACTTAGCAGTGGTGCTTCAAGCCAGGACTTGGCTGTCATGCTGATTGTCCTATGGGATGCAATGCTATGTTGTTTCTGAAAGTAGCCAGAATAAAATAGATGATTTTCAATTTTTAATATTTATTTTTACCCATACAAGATTTTATATTTTCCTTTAAAATAAACAGGTGGGGGAAGAAGGGACACGTGTTGTATTTTTATGATCCATGAATATTACAGTACTTCTTGAAAAGTGAGTTTTTTCCCCCAGAAGGAAGAATATGCTTGAATAATATCAAGTAAATGTTCAATGCTTCTAAATGATAAATTTACATAAAGGGTAGTTTGCTTTCTCATCAGAGTCTGCATGTTTAAGATTATATGTCAGAAAATTGGGATGAAGACTAAAATCAGGGGTTGTTTTTGCCTCTTTTAACTCTCTATATCATTGTATACAGCCTTTGAAAACAACCAAAGAAGACATCACATTTGAATATTGAAACTTTTTTTTTTTTGGCTGTTACCATTTCTCTTTACGTAAGGAGATGCTAAAGAATTCCTAATGCACATTTTGTTCTCCTCTTCAATGAGAACTGTTTTCTTTTAAATAAAATAATCTTATAATTTAACAAAGGTATTTTTCATTTTTTTCTTTTTAGAACCAAAAATATTAAATTCATCTTTGTGCAAAACTGTAAAAACAAGTGGTTCTAGGAAAAATATGTAATATCATGTACTTCCTTTACTTAGGAGACATATTTATTTTAGTAAGCCAATATTTTGAAATTTTTCGTGTTTGATAAACTGACAGGTATTCTCAAAATCATTTTCTAACTCTGAGGTAGATGGTCTCTTAATATAAGCATTACTTATAGTAATAAAACACAGCCACAATCGGGAATGTCTGCTATACTATAGTAATATGGCTTTTACATTTTCCTTGCAAATTCAAGGCTTCTTGAAGTATTATAAAAATAGTATAAAATGTTAAAACATTTCTAGAGTGTTAAACATCATAGCCACCAATTGTCAGCAGGATTTGGGGAGCCAGCAGGGAGCCATGTGTATCCAGCATAATAGATGCGTTGTCACAGATCTCATTAAGAAATAACAATCTTTGGGAAACCATCATTCCCCTCCAGTGTCTAACCTAAATGTACTCTTTCCTCATCCACCGAGGTTCATTCTGCTCGTGAGGCAATGGCTCCATCCTTCCCTCTGTCTCCTCCTCTGTCTTTCTTTAGGCTGATTTTGTGTGTGTGCGCGTGCTATGGAAGAATTCTGTCCCACACAAATTGGTGTACTGGCTTCTTAAAAATCCATTCGAAAGATAGACATCATTTTAGGTTCAAAAAAGAAAAAGTTCTTGTATGGGCATAGTTTCTGTGAGCAATGAAACAACCACCGCTCGCAACACTCATCTGTCTTTACCCGAAGTCATTGGGGGAAAATATACAAGAGATAAGATTCCAGTGACCTTGGTAAATAAAGTCTTAAATAAAGACTGAAATCAAAATTAAACTATGTAGGTCTCTGGTGTATAGAAAAATGTGAGTATCCATCAATTTTTAAAAATTTTTGTCCCTTTCAAAAAACAACTGCTCGGGTCGGGGATATAGCTCAGTGGTATCGCCACCTGCCTCACAAGTGCAAAGCCCCTGGTACGTGAAAAAATAAACGCAACTACTCATTTTGTCTCTCTGTGTAAGATATTCATGAATAATAGAAAAGCTATTAAAAACATACTATTAATAAAGAGCATATTTGAAAATGAACAAGAAAAGTATCCCTCAACCCCTTGGTAGTGAATGAAAATGATTTCAGTGTCCATCTGGCCTTTTTTGGCTGTTTTAGTCTTCTGTTCTTTTAATCCTTCAGTAACTCAGATGCTTATGAATCTTAAGTTTCAAATGAGAGCAAATATAGGAAATTAAAACAATACTGACATGAAAAATCATTAAACAGCATAGATTCTAAAAATGAGAATTCTCTCTTCATCCTTTGATAGAATTTTCCCTTTCTTTATGAGTAGGATAATAGCCAGTGGCCTTGACAACCCATGCTTTAGTGGATTTCTTACTTTTTCTCAAGTATTGCATCTGTATTAATAGATTATTTGAAAGTTACACTCTTAGCAGAAACTTGAAAAGACTTATCATATGTTTTTTTTTTAGATAACCTTTAATTTTGGTCTAAGTGGATTTGAAAATAAACAGCTGATTGAAAAATTAATTTGTGATAAGATAGAGGCTGTAAAATCACAGGAAAATTTCATTTCAGAGAATGTATCTACTTTATGGTTTATACAGATTCCCAATAAATTACATTTAAGCCATCTTACACCTTATTTTTTAAAGGGGTATTCGATATTTGATTTTCAGAAAAACCAATGTATTAGCCTTTGGGAACCATTAAGATATATTTGTAGCATTCATTCTTTTAAGAATAAGATATTTGTCTAAAAATAAGAATGGCAAAATGAAGCAAACTATTTAGGAAGATATCTAATGTAAATGTATATGAACACATAATTTATTGAACAATTATATAGCATCTTATGCTAACCTTCTTGAGCAGCATGATCGTATTATAACTTGAACAATGTTACAAAAATACAACCGGTTAAAAGACATCTACCTGACTTACTATTAAATAAATCAAAACAACCTTCTCTTTCCTCCCTTCTTTCCTTATCTTCTCACTGCGTTGAATAACTAAAAGGAGCAAATTCTGAGAAATATATTTAAATTCATATTCTAGCACATCTGTCCATTTTAATTAAGGCAAAAGTATAGCAGTACAGACGTAAACTTCTGTTAGTTTTATACTACATGCTTACCTGTATGATGATGTTTATTTCATATTTTAGCTAAACAGAAGCTGACATCAAATGTGATCAAATTTTAAAGAAACAAGATACAATAGCAGCTTGAGTAAAAGGTAGATATTTGAAATAATATAATCTTTGACTTATAAAAACTTTACCAGATTTTTCAAGATTATCATTACCACTGATTAATATAATTTAGAAGTTTTGTTAATGCAATACAGTATGAGTCATCATTTAGCGGTGAGCTGTAGTGAAGAGAGTATACAGTAGTAGGCAGTGGTATTCCAAATGACGCAAAAAGGTTTTAATGCATGAGATGCGGCTTATATGTTAGTGACGTAAAAGTTATAATGGAGCATGTAGCTGGCCCTAAAGCCAAAGGTTTAGGTTTGTATCCTGGACTTAGATTCTGTTACTTCCTATCAGGGAGACTATGAACAAGTTACTTTATTTCTCCAAAGCTGAAATTTTTGTATCTGCAAAATATAACTAATGACAGCTTACTACAAGGGGTGGTTCTGGAACTGAAGAAAATAAGTATTTCAGGAATTCTATTGAACTCTACAGAATTAACATTTTGTTTTTCTGTGATAGTAATAAAATCAGTTCACTTCTGTAGTCTTTTAAAGTACTCAACTTTGAGGTCTTTATTTCTTTGTTTAATTATTGCTTCTTCAACTTCTATAGAAGGCAGAGAACTTAATCACAATTTATCATTTAAAATTATGTGTTACAAGGGCCGGGGATTTAGCTCAGCAGTTCGGTGGCCTGCCTTGCAAGCGCAAGGACCTGAGTTCAATTCCCCGGTACCAAAAAATAAAAAATAAAAAATACAATTATGTGTTACAAAGATATTAAATACAATTGAGCACTGGAAAAAATATGAGCGATTTAATAAGAAAAAGTCATTATTTGTATGTTAAAAAATTACATTCCAGCCCATATAATCTGTGTGGTCAGCCTCATTTCAGAGTTACAGTAATTATGTGTCCAACTAATGGAGCAGTTCTGGTGTTAAGTACCTTAAGAGAAAGCCAGATAAACTACTGTGGAATTTCAACTTCTGTCACTTGCAAATCTTAGTAGTTTTAGAAAGGAGAGTTTAACAGTATATTGTACAATTTAGCTTTAGATTATCAGATCAATATACAACCTCAAGGAAAATTTGAATAAACACATTTATTTAGAAAATTTATGAAAAATATTCATATTAGTAATTGAAATAGACACAAAAAGAATCATTGCTAGACAGTAGAATCAATTTAAAATGTAGACACTGAAAAAAATTTCAAAGTGCAAGCAGACTATTTTGCTGTACAGAAAAGTGTACATCTTCAGATTTCATAAATTATTTCCCAAAATCACCAAGCTTTTACCAACTGTATCATTTTGACCAATCTCTTTTTGAACCTTTTATCAATTTAACATTTGTGTCTTATATGGAAGTAACTACAAAATTATGTAGAAAATTCAATGCACAATTTTATTAGCTTATTTACTGATCTTTTTGTCCAAAATTCTACATTTTGCAAACTATGTAGACTTGTAAAAGTGTTAACAATGAAAAGAATGATTTTAGTCATAACTAGCTCTGTTTAACGCAGTCTCTCAAGGAAAAATATCATCCTGATTATCATCAAATCCAGAGTGGATATTTACACAATTTTATTAATGGAAGACAACTAGGAAATTTGATTCATTTGGCTTCCTGCTGTAAGATCAACCTTTTAAATAACCCAAACAGATCTTCTATTCAAATCCTCCTAATGGTTTCCAGTTGTCTATAGAGAAAATCCTTGTAAAAAGGCTGCTGGGCATAAAAATGACCTGGAACCTGCTGTCCCCTCTAACTTTCTCTCCTGTGAGTTGGCGTTGGTGCCCATTCCTGCCTTTTTAAATCAGTTTGTGAATATTTTCTCACAGCATTTGTCAGTCTCTGTCCAGTGTTAGCATCTTTTCTCTTGGAGTGTGAACTCCTTGAGTATAGGGAATTCAGTTTTATTTCTATTTCTATGTAGAGCATCTGGAAGATGGCTGGAGTTTTAAAACTGATGAATAGTGCTTGCTTTGGCAGCACATATATTAAAACAGATGAATAAATAGAGGTAAACATCCCCTGACTACTTGAAAAAGCCTGTGTACCTTGCCTACAGGACTATAGGATTATGTCTGTGAGACGTGCTGAAATAATGAAGACGTGAATTGTTCATTGATAACTTTCTTCTGTCTGGTTTGTTTTTATTTTTCATTAATTCATGTTTGCACTACATAATGATGACACTCATTGTGAATAGTCCGTACATAACACATTCCTTCCTCCTTCTCTTCTTCCTCCATCTCTTGATATGCTTCTCATTAGAGAAAAAATTTTGCTCCATTTTTTTCATCTTTTATTTTGACCTTTAATTCTATTTTGGGTCTCATATAAAGAGAAATCATGTGATATTTAATCTTATGTGCCTGATTTATTTCACTTAATTTTATAGTCTTAATGTGCATTTATTTTCCTGTAAATACATCAAGTTCATCCTCCTTTGTGTCATAGTAGTACTGCATTGTGTATAAATGCCATGGATCTGTTGATAGCCATGTAGGCTGCTTCCATGTTCTAGAGACTATGAATTGTGTTGCTGTAAAATATGGCTATGCATGTAGCACTGTGATATAATGTGCTTAACTTTTTTGGGAAGATACCTAGAAGAGGATTAGCTGGGTTAAATAGAATTTCTCCTTTTACTTTTTTGAAGTATCTTCATCCTGATTTCTACAGTGGTTGTACTAGTTTGCATTTTTGCCAACAATGTAGAAGGGTTCTTTTTTTTTCTCCACAACCTTATCAACATTTGTAATTATTCGATTTCTTGATGATTGCCATTCTGGGGTTAGAGAATCTCAATGTTGTTTTAATTCACATTGCTCTAATGGCCAGCAATGTGGAACATTTCCTCACATATTTATTGGCCATTTGTACATCTCCTAAAGATTGCTTAAATACAAGGCTGAGAAAATGTGTGGTCTTGCGGCTTGGGGTGTGCCCCAAGCAGAGTAACCCTAATGTACAGAAAAAAGATTGAGTTTTGATGCATTGGAGCCTATTTTAACTTCTGGTGCAAATACAACTTTAGCTAAAAGTAGAACATCCCAAAATATCTTAATGACTCTGTTGCTTCAAACTCATCTCTGCCCCATATATGCACCGACAGGATATCATCCAATATTTGTTATATGCCCATCTTCTAAACTATCTAGAGCATTGGTTACAGGCCAGACTATGCCAGTTTTCTTCTTGCCAAACAGCACAATAAACCTCTCTGCAAAAGGAATAAAGATTGCTGAGACATAACTGATGAGGCTTTTAATGTCAACGAATATCACTTTGTACATTCGTATTGTAAGAGTTTCTTTCCACAAGTGGAAGTGGGATTTTACGAACTCTCCCATGATAGGATGGGGATTTATAGTTGGCACTAGTGAACCCTGTTAAAAAACAAATTCTCCTTCAAGTTCCTCTTGAAGTGAAGAATGACACTTGAACTTCTCATTTGGTAACATGTGGATTACAGATATCCCTCTTCTGTACTGCCAAGGTTGTGTCATCTTTCTGTCTTCGTAAATATCCTATTGAAAGAGGAAGTGGAAAATAATTGATAAAATGTCTTTTGGCTTCATTAGATGTTGCTTCGATTAAAGAATTGGAAGGTTATGTAAAAATGCATTAAGTTTACTGACAATCTTCTCATAAATGAAGCTCAGCAACTATGTACCAGAGTCCTGATCAAACACTTGTGAGGAAGCTCTTAGAGATCTGACAGGCCCTGTTAGTGAGTCCTAGACTGGCACAATATTTAATTTGACCATTCCTTGTGTACAGTGGGTAAGAATAAGTGTAACATTATATCAAAGATGCCATTTAGTAGTTATATTGTCTTCATTATAGTTTTTGAAGTGGTCCAACTTGAAATATTTTTCTAGCCACTGTAAATTTGTTTATAACATTATTGTGCTCTTACAGGATCAGAATGTTAAATGGTATTTATGAAAGAAAATGGTTGTCTTTATGTAATTTAATTGTTTAAGGCTTTTTCCATTTTTTTAAGAAATTGCATTACAAATTAACTCTACTTAGCCTCTTAAATGATTGTCGAAAACAAATATATTAAATTCAAAGTGTATAATTTCACTTATTTGAAAAATACAATGGTTAGAATTACATTTATTTATGAAGAAGAAATGATTACAGCAATGCCCATAAGGAAATTAGTTTTATTACTACTAATAAAGAATGATAAATAGTAACTTTGGCATTTAAAGGACAATTTGTAGGTTACCATATATACATTTACTTCAAAGTCTGGTCTTCTGGTTATCCACGGACTAAAGCTAACACATAAACAAAAAATGTTTATGCTAATAACTTGCCTAATTAATTTTAAAATTCAAGTTAATGATTTTAGTTAATATGCATAATGTGCATAATTTCATCTATAGGAAAATTGATAGATTAGAAATGTAACTTGGATAATTTGTTAACAAATAATTCAACTGCTAAAAGACATGGTACTAAAAATAAAGAAACAAATTAACCTACGACTCTTTGCAGATCTTAAAGTTAGTAAGATGTACCAAGAAAATTCTGCTCACCAAAATACAACTTTTCATTTAAAGTGTCGATTTCATATCATAATACCACATGCATTTTTCTCCATGACAAAGAAAGGAAGGAAAGATAGAAAGAAGGGAGAAAGAAAAAGAAAAAGGGTTTTTTGTATAGCTGTCTAGAAGGTATAAACCTAGATACTCAAGAAGTAGTTTAGAGTGGTTAACTAACCACCACATTACTTTAGTTTCTTCATTCTTTCACATGAGTTGTATCTCAAATGTGAAGTTTTTAAAAAAATATGAACATTTTAGTTCTTGTTAATATTTTCCTTTTGCTATGATTATCGGTTATTGTATTATATCTGATTAAAGTTATGAATAAATTTAGAGAGATATATTTTGCATATATATAAAAATCCTATTCTATTTTCTATAACTTCTATGATCCAACTTTGTGATATGAGTTTAATAATAAAAGATTCATATCCTAAATTCTCTATCACTAGAGTGAATGATAGAAATTCTATGAGCTAGAATTTCCATTATGAACAATATGAGTCATTTTAGAGACTTCCAAATATTTATATAACCAGTTTCACTCTTTCCACCCAGAAAATGAAAGGAATCTAACCCCTTTTTAGAAATGGCTACCAGATCACATTAACTACACTGGCCTAATGCAAACTCCAGCTTAATGCAAATGAATTACCCTTCTGCAATCTTCATATTTTCCTTTTTATTCCATTTTCAAGCAGTTAAAGTGAGGGTAAAAGGAATTTATGGTTGGAGTATAAAATGGCTCACACTGTGTGGTTGTAAGCATGCGTGCATCCTGTCTTCAGACACTGCTCATAACGTTAAAATGCATGTTCACTTCCTTTGTATTATTTAAAACACCAAACATGTAAACATATTACCTCTTATACTACACAAGAGGGAACTCACATCCACAAAGTCCAACAGCCAGTTAGTATCAAAGCAACACAAAAACTGGAGCTCAGATATTTCAATATATAATCCCTTTATTTTTAAACTACAATTACAGAGTAGCATTTTAGAGTGACTATATTAGTATTTAATAAAATACTACCTATGACAACAAAACACTAGTAGAGTTTTATTAAATTTAGAACAAACATCTCCAAATTCAGAGATCATCCTGTGTATTCTCTCTCTACTAGCTAGGAACTCATGGGAATCTGAAAACTTGTTCTAGTAATGGTTTCTGTGCACCAGACATTCATTTAATTCTCATTTTTGAATTGCCTTCAGATCTTATGACATTTTCTTTTAAACTTGATGCTTTCAAACCCTTGGTTTGTAAGATATAAATTTCATATTTAACAATAATCAGAAATCATAAAAAATTAAAATCGATGAATGAAGTGATTAGACTTGTTATTTTAATTTTGACTTTCCTAACTTGAATCTAATTTTAAGCAATAGCTTGTGTCTGAAGTTAATTCTAGGAGAAATTCTTTTTAAGAAATCTTGCTAATAGCATCAGTAGAACATTAAACTTCCAATTTATGTTTTCCTTAAATGATAGCTTTGTTTGGATTCTTTAGGACTGGAAAAGTCATCAAGAATCCCATTTTATCAGGATATATCTATATAACATTTTATATCTGAATATGTGTAACATATGCAGAGTATGTCTAGCATATGCTTTATATCAAAATATGTGTACCATATGCAGAGAGATAGACACACTAACACGTCTTGTATTCCATTTTTATGAAGAGCAAGCCTGGCCAACATCAAGTTCTGTAGCTCTTTTATATAACTTAGTAACCAAATGTTTCCCCAAAAAATAATCTATGTCATTTAGAGATGGAGCCCGTTGCCACATTTGACAGTATCCGGCTGGCAGCCTACAATGCTGAGGAATCCAGGTCACTCACTGCTCACTGGAGCCCATTAGCACACTTACCTCTACTTCGGTCCTAAGTTCCCATGCCAAACACCCCCCCTCCAAAGCAATTGGTTACAATTCAATACGATAAGAACAATTTAAAAACAAGTGTTCTATGTCATTTACTTTTATCGGTAATGCCTGCTTCCTACTCTTTCTTCTCTGCATTATCTCCTTTCTTCCTTCCTTTCTCACTTCATTTCTAAGTCCTCCTATTGCCAAAGCTAAAGCAAAGTGAAAATACGTGGGAGCAGGAAAACAAGGAGTCCTTCCTTGTAAGAGGAAGTCTGAATTTGAAGTCGCTTGTAAACAATCAAAATCAATCTCAAAGTGTCAGTTTCATTTTACCGTCATTTGAAGAAACATTAAGGCGGCTTGGATATTGTCATCAAGATTTCTGGTTTGGAGGGTGAGAGGTTAATCATTCATTTACTGAGGTATACAGTTTTCTTCCATTTATCACTTACAATTATTTTCACTTGTTTTAAAATACAACCTAGCCTGCAAAGATATTATAGCCATTCATTATTTCTGTCAATTAAACTTTCTAAATCATAGTTTTAAAATGAATCACAACTAAGCATTAATTGATTTCCATCATTGAATGCCCATTTCCCAAAGAAATAAATGGTGCAAATTTACTTTCGAAAATTGACTTTCTGTTGCATCTGGAGTTTTGTGCCTTAGCAGACGTTAATTTCTTTCTTCCTCTCTTTTTTTTTTTTTTCATTTTTCTTTTTTACCAGCATCTGATTTATTTATTTTTAAGTCTTTACAAAATTAATTATCAGAAACATAGATTAACAGTTAGACTAGGAGACACCCCCCTATATATATATATATATTGTATGTCTTTATTTGAGATTTTATATATTGAGTTTCTCATATAGCAGATGTTAATTTCTAATAGCTGATAGTCACTTCAGAAACTGCTCTGAATGTCAGTGGTATCTCTCCACAGGGAATAAAATGTTAGTATCATATTATGACTAAATTCATGTTAGCATAGAAGATTTATGCTTTCTAAGAACTTCAGTGTGATGCCTTTGGTCCCCCTAATATTTCAAGATGTAATTTATTGATAAATAACCAATGCTAAACGTCCTTCAGAGTTTTTATACACAGCTCCAATTTTAGGTAGCTCTAATCTAAAAGCAAAATATTTAAATTTAACTAATAAATACAGTGTTCTCCACAAAGGAAAGTACTGTTTACAAATGAAGACCACTGCAGTTAAAATTGTGGTGGCAGTATTGCACATAAACAGGTGCTTTATGAAATTACAAATTAATAAATTATTTTATATATTGACTGTGCATCAGTTTTTTTTCCATTCATCAACTTGCATTATAATCAACATCTCACTAACACTTTCAATCAAGTTATTGTCCCAGAAGAGGAGATATAATGAGGTTGTTGCCATAGAAACTTTCCCTTCATTGATGTACTTTTCCTACAAGAAACTTAAATGCAAATTTAGAAATTTTAAATTATTTCAAAACAGAAGAAATTCTGAGAAATCGTATATTATACTATCATCTAAAAGAAACCAATGGATGACTAATTATTTTGAAACTAGAAGAAAGGGCTTATTATTTCCATAACATCTGTGGCAAAGTACTAAGGTAAAGAGAAGAGTTTATTCTTACAAATGAAATTTTCCAGTGGAGACACTGTACCAGAAAATCTTAATGACCATAAGTTTGGCTTGTAATTGCTAATACTTAAAATAGCATGGTGTGTTTTATACAATTGGTCTAAAAACTTACTTAGAAAATATAAGAAAGCTGATCTACCTTTAACCTATTAATTATGTTTAACAAATTTCTGTTTTAAATTGAAGGGAAAACACCTCATCCTTCCATTCATGTTAATACTATAATAATGTTATTCACCTAGGATGTTTCATGTAGGATTTAGGATAGAATGGCTTTGTAGCATTATGGATCTACATTACTAGATGTTCATTGTTTTGTATTACTGTTGCAATTACAGTATGAACCGAAAGTATAACTAACTGGCATCAGAGCTACCAAAGTGAAAATATAGATTAAAATATCTCAGTGAGATCAAAGTGTTTAATTTGATTTTATGCATGGATTACTGTTAAATAGTAATTTTCCTAGCATGATGCATATGAAATATGACAGAAGATAATACCACATATACGCTATGCACTGGATATCTGCTCTTCTCCTTTTCATTCTATATGAATACTACTGTGCTCGCTTCAGCAACACATATACTAAAACTGGAACTACGTGAATAATGTTGGGAGGTACAAATATGCTAAGTTGTTGCCAAAGATCTAGTTTCCTGTTCATGTATTAAAAAGTGTCAAACATAAAGGCAAGAGTTAACATTATATGTATAGAGGAGAAAAGTTAGTTCTACTTAACACAAGTGGTTTCCTATTTCTAAATTATGTATATCTTGAAAATTATCAGAAGAACTGTTTTGAACACATTTCTACACTGCTTTCTCATATATCTATGGCTTTGTCCATCAAGATGGCTCAGAATAACAGGAAGTACTAAGTCAATTCAGGTTGCCTTAATTTTAAAATTGCCCTAAAACTTCTCTCAAAATATTGAGCATCTATTCTGCCTCTACTGCTCTGAGTGACTAAGGGCAAAGAACAATTTTATTTATTTTACTGTATTCTCATAAATTAAAATCAACCCAGACTTTAAAATTGTATGTAATTTGTGTTTTGCTTTGTATTTATTTATACAATAGGATATTTAAAAATGAAAATGAGTGGTGGGTATTTTTATGATAATATTAAAGCACATATTCTGATTTAAAAAGAACTATTAAAATTATAGAACTATTAAAACTCACAAAGTAGAGTTTCTGTAATGTCTGCTTCTAATTTCCTTGAACTGTGGCATAGTCTTAGGAATTAAAATCTTTTTGTAAAATACATCGATGCACTTTTAACTAAAATAAACATTTTTTTAATATTCACAAATGTAATTGTTCCCAAAAGGCATCAACAAGATTCAGGTTTCAGCAATGTCTAATTATGTGGCACTTTTTGATGATGTCCTATGAAGCGATAAAAATGGTTGGTGAAAATGTACCTATTTCCTGCATCTGATCTCGAGGAAATCTCTCCTTCACCCTTGAAACTGGGCCTTAGCGGATAAGTAGAGGTTTACAAGCAGCAGAATTACCACATATTCTTCATTTCCTGACATTGTTAGTGTGTATGAAGGGCAGTATTGTTTGCTCTAGCCTTACACATTAGAAAGTAAGAAAATTTAAAGAAGAAACAGTATCAGACCTTGATACTTCATTTTCAGAGCGTGATTTTAAGAGCAAATAATAACACCAATTGATTTATTCTCATATCAAGATTGCAAAGTGAACAAGAAGTACAAAACCTCAATCTGTTATTATTATTTACCTTTGTACATGGTATGTTCTTTATTCTGAATGCTTTAAAAGCTTCAATATAGGAATATAGAATGTTCATGAAGATTTACAGCATCAACTTCCAACAACTAACTTCTTAATTTAATAGTAATTATATGGTTTGAAAGTGTGATTTCCTTTTTCTTCAGCATATTTTTCAATAGTTAGCTATGCATGTGCTGACATGAAAGCATTTTGTTGTCCTTCAAAATACATAATAGTTTATTTAAGATTTAAAATGTGAAGCTCTGTTTAGATTCTTTAAAAGTGAAAATCAGTAGATGAGATTTTCCAAATAATTTTTCAAATCAAGTAATCTTTAAAATGTTATTTTTAGGGCTCGGGATTTAGCTCAGTGGTTCGGCTGCCTGCCTCGCACAAGTGCAAGGACCTGAGTTCAATCCCTGGTACCAAAAAAAAAAAAAAAAATTATTGATAATCCAAATAATGTGTGCAATTAAACTCTAGTTTCTTTTTTTGCCCATGTTTATGATGTAAAATTAAATGCAATGTGTTTTCAATACAAATTAGCACAATTGCCTTTCTCATGTTTGAAATGAGTCAAAAGCATTAAACTGAATCATTTAGATCTTCTTCATTTTAAAGGAATGAAAGAACTTTTAAAAGAAACTAAGTTTGCAATGATTATTTTTTAACTTACATGTTTGAAGATTTTCTTAGGTAGTAAGTACTCTTTGAAGTTATAAATAAAGGATCATCCTTTTTCCAAAAGTATTTACATGCTAGTGGAGGAAGTGCTAGCATTAAAACTTCCAGCTCCAGGATGGCTCTTAGGGAAACAGATTGTTTTTTGCAATAATAACTGTAACAAACTGTAGATTAAGACAGCCTAGTGGGCTGCATAAGTGTATACAAGGATTTGTAACATCAATGATTGCCATCATTCGACCAGACTTTTAAAAATAAGTTTATGTATGCTACCTTTTGTAACTTTATGAGACCTCTGGGAAAGAAATAACATAAGGGTGGTAAGTTTAATTTTATAAATGAGATAATATTAACACTTAGTTTCATATCCAGGAGTCAAACTAAATTCTATGGTCAACACTCTACTATTACAGTATGAGTCTTGTATGTCATTCTTTTCAACAAATAAATTTACCATAAAGGCAAATGACTACTACAAGTATAATCAGTGTCTCACTGGAATTTGTAAAGAGAATCACGGTCGAGTACAAACTATTTTGGGAATCATGTGACTAATAAGAATGCCTTCTTAGGCTGGAGATTTAGCTCAGTGGTTCCTCTGGCTGCCTCGCTAGCGCAAGGTCTTCAGTTTGATCCCCGGTACCAAAGAATGCTTTCTTTTTCTTGTGTCGTAGATCAAAGTGTTCAGGGCATTGTTGTCCTATGTTTTACTTTAAACTTGTTGCCTTCACCTGTAAAAATTGAAGAGATTAACTTATTGGTAAACACTCTATTATCTAGTCCTATTGTATCTAAGATGGGAGATTTTTTTATTAGCCCCTTGATTCAGCACTAAATTGGTAAAGTCTCTTTTAATACTCCCTACACAGAGTTGATGATGTCACTGCCTCTTGATGCAGAACAGTCTAATTAGAATTAGATAAAAAGAACTTCATCTAATTCTGTAAGCTTCCACAAAAGTGGAGATAAGTATAATACAGGTAGTATTTATTGGAGTTTAAAAGGAGTACATCTATCAAAGAAAGGATAGTGGAGTAAGACCTGGAAACTATCTTGAATTCTGGTTAATGTCACCTTGATTTTCACAATTGCTGATTTGTAGGACTGTTCACCGCAAATTGAATGGGACTGTGAACTGATTTCATATTGGAGGTTGATTGATCTTGACATAGCAATGCTTTTTTGGGTCTTTGGGTTGGGTTTTCATCCAGAAATGTTACACTCAGCAATTTAGCAACAAATACTGGTTTTGTAACCTACTTTTAAAAATGATCAAATCACACAAGGTTGAAAATGTAGCATTGAGTATATTAAATGCTAACGTTAGTATTAGTTAAGCTCCTCTCCATTTAAAAAAAATACATATTTAAAAAGATATTCTCTCTCCTCAAAAAAGCATATTTGGAATCTGAATAAATTGAACCACCGGATTAGTTTAACGTCTGGAGACACTCATTAACTCTGACCAATATTATCTCTAAGAGTGCTCCCAGAATCCTTAACTCATTTGTACATATGACTCATTTGTATGAGTCGTATTGCTTTCTTCTTAAATATAATGAAATAAAAATTTAATTGAAGGATACATACATATACACATGCAAAAACTACAGCTAAGTGGTTGTTTATATAAACTATCTTGTATATTTTAACTACTTAATGAATATTAGGGAACTATAAACAATGGAGTCAATTTAACTTCTTACTCCCTTGAAATCAATTTACCTTACAGTAATGGCACATCATGGGTTCTTATTAAGAGCCTTTTTAAAGCTATGAGGTGCTAAAGATTGTACTGTAGCATAATACACACTTGGTAACTTATACTCTCGTGCATTGCTTCACTTCTTGCTAAAAACATATATATATATCCCATTGCAGAAATGTTCTAAAATATAGGGGGGATCCATCTGCTGATTTAAAAACAATACTTTATATGTGCATATTGGAGCATATGACACTCTTTTTTGTTGTTATCCGAATTCAAAATGGAAAACTTTTTCAATTTAGTGAACACTTTGTAGTTTGAAATTAACATATTGTACTTAACCAAGTATGTAAAGTTCTTTATTTTTTTTTAAATTCCCTTATATATTACAAATATTCATTTCATGTTAGTAGTATTTTTTGACTTGCAACTTCAGAGAATGGTGGCATCCAATGCAAACTTTACTTTGAAAAAAAATTTTTTTTTTCTTGCTATCTTTATGGGGCCCTGGGTCTCTCTCTGTGATTCAGTTCAGGTTGGCCTTAAACTCTCTATGTAGCCGAGGCTGGCCTCAAACTCACAGCAATCCTTCTGGGCATGAGCCACCATGATTGGCCTTCCCTGCCTTTAATTACCCATTCACTTATTGAACTGTAAAATTTTAGTACAAGAAGGAAACTTGCTAAAAAGAATACTATAAAATATTTGTTACTAAATATACAAATATAGTTAGTTATACTTATTTCTACAATTTTGGATACATAAATTGAGAACTTTTCACATTGAAAGCAGAGTCTAAAATCTAGAGAAGTAAATCATTTATGTTCTACAACATACAGTTGTATCAAAATTAGGAAAAACTCATTCGTTTTAAATTTCTGTATATGGTCTAAATTAGTATAAGAAGATAATGACATTTCCACCATATTGGACTAATATAAACTCCAAAAAATGCCTGCTGAGTGAAACCTTCTGAATCCACTTTCTTGCCTATTGGCAAACAGTCTTAGTTATTTAAGAGCAACTTCGTCCTGGGCCCCTTCACTCTGTCTTCATTTCAGTTTCAGTATTTTTTTTCAACTGTGGAGGGTGACTGATGCCTCAAACTGCTAATCTTGCATAATACATGTTCACTTTAAACTTTGGTTTATATCTGTGGAACCCAGCTAAACCTGAAATGAATACTGAAGCCAACTTCAAATAAGAAATCATAATAAAAGAAATATAAGCCATACAATCAGAAACAGAGAGCATTCAGAGTAAATTTGTTGTTGGCTGATGGAACAATTATATTTTTCCTATTAATGTATTAGATACAGGACTTTGGAGATGGTGAGAAAAATGAAGCAATCTATAAAGAAGGACAAACCACAGAATATGCAAATGGCCTCTGCTATTTTATGTCATTTTAGTGTGATAGGCATGTCAATGGTATATTTCAATTATCTATATTCTTTTGCATGATTTCAAAGTAAATGTAGAAAATTATATTAGTAGGAGGACAACTTATATGTTGAAATCCATATGAAAGAATGGTCATATAATTAATAAGTCAGATTATAAGCTTTTAATTCGTGGTCTGTGGATGTAGCTCAGTAGTAAGATACTTGCCTAATATATGTAGTGTCCTCAGATTGAATTGCATAAAGGCATCTATATCTCTATCTGGCTGTCTATTTATCTATATATATATCTGTTTTAGTGGAAAATCTATTTGAATTTTACCACTTCATACATATAGAACTCTACAAAGTTTTTTCCCACCACGTAATTGTTTATATTTTTAAAATTTATGTACTATGTAAGAGTCCCTTGAAAAAAGAAAATTATACTCTACATGAATTTATCCAACTTTATGTTTCACTTTCAAATATCCTACTTCTAAAGATATTGGGAATCAAATCCAGAGCCTGTTGTATGCTAGAACAGTTCTCTATCACTAAGCTACACACCTAGCATTGTATCTTTTAGAAATATACTGAATAATTATTTCAGTTCTTATGCCTAAAGGACATTGTACTTTCTTTCTTGCATTTGCTTTCAACAAAGCTATCATTTAAAAAAAAAATAACTTCCCTTTCTATGAAGTTATGATCATTAACAAAAGCACTGAAAAAAGTTTCTAAAGAATTACTATAAAGTTTCAATATAAGCAAATATCTACTATATATAATTTATATAAAAAACACTAAAATTTAAATTAAAGGCAAAACTAACAAAACCCAGAAAATTTTAATTATGTGCTTAGTTGTCAGACAGACTTTTTTTTTGAAGAATTAGAAAAAATTTAAATGATAATGCATACCTTGGATACTTTCTCAAAGACTAAGAAATTCAAAACTTTTCTCTACATGGAACAGAAAAATCCTCTTTTCAATACCCATAAGAAAGCAGACTATAGAGGTACTCTACAAAACAAGATGTATGGACGATAGCTGTCACAAGAGCTCAATTGGGACCCTATTCTTTCTGCTCAGTTGTTCTACCATTCTAAATATCCTGGATTTTTTTTCTCTTGCTTTTCACTTTCTGGAAGCAGAATGGTTGTTGTATCTCTGAGCAGCCTTTCTATTCCAAGTAGGAAAAGAAGGAACAGGAATAGCAGAAAATAATTTCTTAAAGAAACTAAAACCTTTTATTATTGAAGGAAAAAAATTCCTAGAAGTTTCCCAACAGTCTTCTGCTGACATTTCATTGGTGATTAGATCACATACCTAACCCTAGCTGCAAGAGAAGTTGGAAAGAAGATTATAAGTCAATTACAATACACCCTTTTGGCCTTAATATACTGTTCTCCTGAACAAATAGGAATTTTACTTTGTCAGAAACAGTGTCTATCATGGGCAATGAATGCATGTTTTAGGGACAGTGAGTTGCCTTATAGGCAGTCTTTTACACAGAGAGAAATCTAGCCTTGTTCTCATAGTTCCCAATTGCTAAAATGGATCTTATACTTCAGTCCATGTGGTCTTATTATAACTGAGAGATTTTGAAAGTTAAATCAGCAGATTTTCCTTCATTATGTAAATTTCTGAGGACTTACCTATACTTTTAAGATGTGTAAGCCTGCTGTTAAATTCCAAAGTTAAGCACA
The DNA here is from genome assembly GCF_012274545.1 of Fukomys damarensis. Lineage (NCBI taxonomy): Eukaryota > Metazoa > Chordata > Mammalia > Rodentia > Bathyergidae > Fukomys > Fukomys damarensis. The sequence continues at coordinate 23,936,018 of NW_022900941.1, read as the reverse complement.
AAGAAAACTTCCCTCATTGTTTACTATATGAAACACATAAGAGAGAAAAATTGGATCCAAGTGGATCACTAAATAGCACTTATCACAACACAAATGGTGGCACTATGTTTTCCAACTTCAAAGTATTCTTTAAACATTCCAGGTTTAAAATGTAAACACTTTTTCTGAAGTTGAAAAATGAGCTAGCTGCAAAAACAGAAATGTAAGACAAATATGAAATAGCATTTGTACTTCATTTTTAAAATGGACATTCTTATTTCTTTATGTAAAAAGCAGGAAATTACAGAGCATATTTCAGGTACTAAAAGTAGATTTTATCTAATTAGTGGTTTAAAATTTTCAAAATCATATAGATTTTTTATCTCATCCATAAAGTTATTCTATCTTTTCTTTAAATGAGATTTGTTGGAACAAAATGGAAATTATTACTTGTAAACTAAAAAGTGTTCTTAACGTGTGATATACCCTGATATCTATTGAGCTTCTAATATTAGTGTATTTCTCACACAAATAAACTGAAATGATAGCCTAGAAACTATGAATCTACTTAAAAATATTAAAGTGTAAAATTTTATATGGCAAAACTCCTTAGAGGCTAACACTAAGTTAGGAACAAGAATAACCAGCATATAATACCTTGTATTGCTCATTCATTTTTCATTAAATCAACTTGCAAATTCTGATCTCAGAGTTCCATATGATTTATATAATATTGAGATTCTTGGTTCAGGGTGTAGAAGTAATTGGTGAGCGATTACTTAGGGTATTTTGTATGTGTTTCCAATGCTGAATATTCCTCTTGTAAAAGAAAAATCTTGAATATTTGTGAAAACACTGGATTCCCACTATCTCTCCTAAATATAAATGTTACCTTTGGTGTATTCACAAGGATTATATGATTTTTAGTTAGTCTATTAACATGATGGATGGGACATAGTATAGGATTCATGATGGAAATGAATGTGTGGATGTACTCATGAGATCCAGTTTTTCACCTGTAAAATAGCAAAAAAAAAAAAATACAAGGCTTTTAGAAAGGTTAGAAATAACACAGGGGCAAAGTATGTGTCTGATTCTCAGAAGAACATGAAATTTAACTGATGTTGCTATATTTACATTTGAGAAAACTGGCCTCAAAACTATATACATGAATGTTGTATATAAACTTCTGGGGCTGGGGATATAGGTCATGGTAGTGCATGGCTAGCATGTGTGAGGTCCTGTACATAAGTAACAATCTTGATTCTTTTTTGTCCTATTCCCCTTCTGCCTCTCCTTTCTCCTTCCATCTATTTGTCATCTTCTATTTGGAAAAGATCTGCCCTTCTATTTCCTGTTATCTGCCTTTTATTGTGATTTTTATTTGTATTCATATTTTGGGATTCTCAGATGAGAGAAACCATGCATTCTAATGCCCTTGTGTCTGATTTAATATTACGGTCTCAAGGTATCTGCCTTTCTTTAAACAGTTATTTTTCATCAGCAGTATACATATAAAATGTTTAAATTTAAAATTTAAATCATTCAAGTGTCAGAATTGGTAAAAAATTTGTAAGAAGCTCTGGCAAATTACTTTTGACACATGAACAATCAGTTGCTAATTTGCATGTTATGTATAATTTGATATTTGTATATATGAACTGGTTTATACACATGTATTCTTCAGAAAGGTTGAGAAGAAAGTATATTAATATCTGAGATTCAATTTCAAAACTACTTTGCAAAAGGTCATTTCATGCAGGAAGAGATAGTGTTCTAGTAAAGTACAGCTTGCTATCTGTGTGCTAATTGAGCTTATCTCTTGCTTGAAACAGAATTATCTGTTCCTAGGCTTAAGAGAAGCTGCTATATTCAGTATAGTGGTATTTACAAAAGATCTAGAAGAGTAGACACTTTATCTTTTTGTGTAATTCTTGTCTTTGTTAGGAAGAAAAAAATTACATGGCATAATTAACTTGCTGAAAAGGTGCAATATTTAATAATGAAATGAAAATAATCACTGGAATATGTTTACATGTTGATAAGTGGCAGAGACTCAGAGGGAGAAAACACCCTCTGGGTTTTTATTCTCATAATTTCCCTTTGGAGATACATTCTGAAATAGCTCGTCCTTTTGTTGTAATTCATGTAAATAATCCTGAGTATTCCGTTTACATTCCCTTTTAAAATTTCTGCAAATGTAAGGCAAATCAAGGTGTAGAATCTTAGGTGTCCATGAAACTCTGATCTCTTTGATAAAGATAGTTTACTGAAAACACAAAAAGAAAGATTACTTAAATTGCTTTGTCCCTCTTATCTTGCACTGTCTCTTATAATAGACCCATTATGATAAACTCCTATAATCACCAGGAAATGAACATTCTTAAAAGTAAAAATCTAATGTACAAATTCACAGGTATTGCACTCTCATTCTTTTCTATTTTCATTGAAATCAAATAGCAATTATTGCTGAAAAGAAAGCCATCCTTGATCATGAAGGTAATGAGTGGTCAATATTGTCCTGAAACATGAAAAAACACAAAAGAGTAATTAATTAGATTAGGCAAATGACAAAGGAAAGAGATGTGAAAAATATTTCACAAAGGACAAGACAAGGGAATATAAATTGGCATGAAGGAACATTAGTTTATTGATGACAGTAAGATTTTTACTTTTGTTACTTAAATATAGTACTATTCACAATCCTACCTATAATTACCCAGAAAATAAGATTGAGAGATAAAATATAAGAAACTTGATTAAATTTGAATTTCATTCAAACAAAATATATTTGCTATTTATTTGAAATTCAAATGTAACTGAAAGTCTTAATTTTTATTTCCTAATGTTATTGATTCTATTTGGAGACATCCTGTTTGTGTGTGTGTGCTTTTTCTTTCTTTTGGGAGTTCAGATCACTAGTAGTAGATTAATGGTTAAATAACACTGAAGGCACTGAGCAACAACTACCAGAACATACCCAGGGGTGGATCAGATGTTAGCAGCTGGATAAATGTACCCAAAGGTGTAGAGAAAAAGAAAGGATGCAGACCAGCATCAGCAGCCCTGATGTGGCTAATCTTGTTCAATTCCAATTTACCCTTAATATATGCACAGTATTACATTTGCATAGTCAAACACTCAAATATAAATTGAGGAATTGGACATCAGCAATAAAAGACATATGAAATTGGGCACTGCACTAGTCCAATTTACAGCCTGATGTATGTGCAAACTGTTCACCCCCATACATAGAAATTTATACAGGATACTTTCATCAACATGAAATTGTGTAAATAATATAAATATGAAACATAATTATGTGATGTAAGACAGAGAAAAGGAATTATGTGCATCACATGGGTGCTGAAATTACACATTCTGGGGAAGAATATTTGAGTAACATCCTTCTTCAGAACTTAACTCAGCATCTGATCTTTTATAAAGACTCAGTAAATGAATATTGTCTGAACGAATAGACACAGTGACACACTGTCTACCTTCAGTGAGTTCTCAATCCACTGGTATAGGTGGCCACAGAGATCTGTAAAGTAGAACAATTTTGCTGGGGTCATGAGATTGTCACATGCCATATGTTAAGATGGAAGAAATGAGGTTGTGCACATAATCCGTCCATTTGGGAAGCTAGAAAGCCATTCTGAGAAGTTGCCCTGTGAATGCAGCAGATCTGACCAAGAAAATGGGGAGAGAAGATGGGAAGAGTCCTGAGTTTATAGGCACAAAGCTGGGTGCGTGAGAAAACACTGTGGAGGTTGGGAACTTCACTGCCCTGAATACTTCTGAAGTATAAATTTCAGTGCATAGCAGATGATAAAATTTCAAGCTGAAAACTTTCAAGGCCTCATTTTATGTCATATTAAAGAGTTTGGACTTTATTCTGTAAACTACTGGGAGCAATTGACAGATTTTAAGCAGGACCTAAAAGGTCAGATGCTCAATTTAGGTAGAACATTTTGCGAATTAAGTGAGAAATGGATCTGAGAGAGACAAAATTACAGAAAAGAGCATGAATTTAGGTAACTATAACTATAACCTATGGATGAAATGATAAGAGCAGGAAATTAATAGTAAAAGTACAGTAGTTGGCTTGGGTTTAGAGGTGGGAGATTAAAGTTGAAAAATTATAAAGATAGAGATTAATTGGACTTTGTGATTGGTTAGATACAAGAATGAAAATGCATAAATATCTGGCAGAAATTGTAGATGTGAATGGGAAAATTTGGGAAGAAGTCTAAATTGGAACAAATGAAATTAGATTCATAACATCAAGAGAGAAATTTTGAGAGTGTCAGTTATCTTGAAGATTGTGAATGAGTGGAAAGAGAGCAAGAAAAAAAGCAGCCTAAGAGTTCATCAGCACTGAAAGCTCAGGTCAGAACCTAGGTACGGTGGTACGCGACAGTAGTCCCAGCGCTCTGAGAGGCTTTGGCAGGACAATCGCAAGTCTGAGCCCTGCCTGGGCAATTTAGTGAATTAACAAATCCTTATCTGGAAAAAAAGAAATTAAATGTTGGTGATGTCAGTGTGAATTCCCTGGGTTCAATCTTAAGTGCTGAAAATAAAGTTTACACCAGAGAAGAGGAGGAGAGGCAGATAATGTGTAGAGAGTATAGAGAGAAAACAGAAACGTGTGAATGCTCAAAACAAGAATATAGAGAACACTGAAACAAGAATGGTAGGGCTAAATATGGTACAGAGGTTCCAGAAGACATATCTCCACCAAGATACTTTTTACAATATCTGTACTCAAAATGGATTCATTTAATTTTCCCATCCTTCTTTGGAGAATATATCATAAATTGAAATTCAGATCATAAATTGGAAATGTAATTAGGAGTAGATCTTAAAATGAAAAGGCGATTGCCACAGTCATGACATTTGACAGAAATTTTTTTTGGGGGGGTGCTGTTTAATGTACTGGTCATCAGAATTTTGTAATGCACTAATTAGAATTTAAATATCACCTGTTTCAAAATAACTTTTTGTACCATACATGTTTAGCAGAAAGGCTGTTCAAGTTTCTGGTTCCATCAAGCAATTAGTCTAAATTTTAAAATACAATAGATGCCATATATGACTCTAAACTGAAATTATTTTCTATCAAGTACAGAGTAGTTCTATAAATCTTATCTTTATATATATATATACTTATATCCAAAATATCTAAAAGCCTTTTCAAAGGCATTATTGGATATTCATTAACTGCAGTTCAACATCACGTCTTCCTTTAAAAGAAGATACCTTTTTCTGGTATTTAACTTTAACAACTGCATTATGCACACTGTCTATCTGAGGACCAATAAGTGAGAGGAAGGAAGTTCCCTGGAAAGGAGCTAAGGAAAGAACATAGGCTGGGTTGGCAAAAGGGTCAGAAAAGCGAATGGGGTTCACAGTGGTCAGAGAGGGAAAGCAGTGACTCTAGGAGAGGAAACCCCACTGATGTACTCGCAGGGAAGAACCTTTGGATATTTGCATCTCTGTAAAATTCTTGCTGTGTCTCCCTCCTTTATGGATGAGTTTGCTGTCATGCTCTGTGGCTTTGTGTATCTCTACTTGAATTTATGCATTCTGACCTGTCTTCATTTCTTTATTATTTTCTGTCACCTCATCAACCCTGAAATCTTTTCTTTCCTGATAATTCCGAGATTCTTGTCACTTACCTATACAGTATGTTAATGTTCCTCATAATGTGTGCAGCTGTCATTAGTGGGAATGAAGTAAAGGAAAATATCCAGTATCCCGTCTTTAAAAGATAAAAATGCATGCCGTGTTTTTCCAGTTCTTGAAAAAAGTATTTCTTTCTACACATGAGAAGATTCACTGAAAACTTCTAGTTTTGGTATCGATCAATTCTCTCTCTCTCTCTCTCTCTCTCTCTCTCTCTCTCTCTCTCTCTCTCTCTCTCTCTGTGTTTATATATGTGTGTGTATTTATATGTGTGTGTGTGTTCTGTGTATATATATATATTCTCTCTCTCTCTCTCTCTCTCTCTCTCTCTCTCTCTCTCTCTGTGTGTGTTTATATATGTGTGTGTATTTATATGTGTGTGTGTGTTCTGTGTATATATATATATATAGAGAGAGAGAGATAGATGTTGATATATAGATGATTTACATTTTATACTTGGCATCATGTCTTCATTATTTCATTTCCTATCAGGAAGAGCTGGATGAGAAGTGATTTCGTTTTTCTAGTGTCGCAGGATTTGTTCTCATTCTCCTCCGAAGCAGCTGCTCTTCACCACAAGCTCCAATCCGGTGATAGGCTCTTTTGAATGGAACACCCAGGAGACCAACTGGCCAAGGCTGGTCGGCCTGTCTCTGCCAGCAAGACTGCTCTTTGTCATTTTAGGGTTGAATGTTTCCTAGAATTTATATTTAGTGAATTATACTAACGAATCCTTATTTTTTTTAAGAATAAGAATTCTCTCTTCAATGATGGTGCTTGCTATAATATTTGGTAGTGTTTTCTGAAAATTAAATTCTACGTGGGGAAAAAAGCCAACTCCTCTTTCTAAATTTGCTTCATCTTCCCTGTTTTTTTGTTTGTTTGTTTGTTTTTGAATGGTGTTTATTTAATCTAAGTGTGAGAACAGGTAGCATCAACATATTGGTGCATGGGTCATAGTCCTGACCTTTTTTGGTGTTCTAAATGAACTTTGATAACTGACTTTATTTTCTGTGTGTAATATCTCTTGAAAAAAACATTGTTGGCCACGAAAAATGTAAATAACCTAAACCTCCAGGCATTTTATTTCCAAATGCACTTAAAAATTAGATCATATCAGGTGGAGGATAAAACTATTTAGATCAGTTGAGTATCATCCTTTTATAACTATGAGCAAAGCAACATCACATGCTGGTTAGCAGTTAGGACTCTGAAGCCAAGTCAGCCAGTCTACACTTTAATTCTCTTACCTATAGGTGGCGCAAGTTACTTATCTTCTCCGTAAAATGGGCCTACTAACCCTCCAATTTCATTAGATTCTTATAGGATCAAATGGGTTGGTAATTGCAGAAAGACTGTGCTAATAAGGAGCTCTATAAAAATCACTGACAAATTAAAATAGATAATATCCCACTATTGGCGAATACAAATTTAATTTAAAAGTTTTCCCCCTAATTATAGCACTGGCAAGCTAGAGTCTGTTGTATATTGTTTACTTATTTATGTTTCACCCATACTTCTTCTTCTTTTTTTTTTAACCCCTATTGGATTCCTATAACAGAGTAAATGCTTGGTTGAGTCATATGATTCTCTCTTTTACTGGACTGTAAGATTCTTCAGAGCACAAACTATTTTGTGATCGCATTTCACATTTTCATCTCTAGGGCCCGGTAGCCCTCTGACATAGTGAAGGTTTATATTGAATTGAATAATAGTTTCCCTCATTTCTAATCTGGGAATTTTTGTTACTGGTTTATTCCTCAAATATTTTACAAAATATTTTTCCCTATGCTGGCTTTATTTCTTCTTATACCTTCATTTCTCATGTCTCATTGTGCAGTTTTCTATAACAGAGTTTTGTAACTCATATTTACATTAAAATATAATTTTTCTATGGCCTTTTATTTCATTGTTTCATTTTCACTCCAAATCTTTGTGATTTTGGCAGTATTAGAAAGAGGAAATTGAAGGAAAGAAAGAGTATATTTATTAATCAAGACTCCCAAATTAGAAGGAAAGACATATTTCTAAACTTTGAATTCAAAAATCCCCCCCATGAATTGCCTTTTTTTCATTTCTCTCCTGAAATCACCCAAAGAAGTAGCTATTTGAGAACTATTTCCTCAGAAGTTTAAGCAAGGGGAGGCAAGAGGAGTGAGATTAAACACTCTGAAAATGTAAATATGGGACGATGTAGGTATCAGGAGATAAATGTCCCGGAATTTCAAGTGGGTGAAATATGACTGAGAGAAACAAGAGAAGAGGTACAGTCAGTGCCCCCCAAAGCAGAATTTTGAGAGATACACTGTGAGGGACAGTATTTCATCCATCTGATCATACAAAGTTGGAAAGCACATTACTACTGCAGAGTAATCACTGTGTTTGAAGCAATAGAGGTAAGTGATTGCATTTACTAAATTGCAGTGAATCATTTGAATACCTACAACTTAACTTCAAAACAGATTTTAATAATTAAACTCTTTTGCTACTTTCATTTCCTGATGCTTCATAGGCAACATAGTGATCATTTAAAGACAAGGACAACAGTGTGAATAAAAATCCATTTAAGAAAAATAGTTTCTACTAGGTTTCTATAGAAACAGAAAAAACCATGACCCTACAATTCAAAGTTTCTTTCCTGTTGGATCATTTATAGTGAAATTGTGTGTTCCCAAACACACTTGAACACACTCAGAAGAAGCTATTCACTTAATAGCTGTTCACTTAATAGCACCTCTGAAGAAGCTGTTCACTTAATAGCACCTTTTATTTTCAGAAATGAAAGGACAGATTTAATACTCTAGTTAAAAACACAACTATTATCTGGAAGATATGTAGCAGTCAGGTTGCCCAGACTAAATCTATACTTGACACATGTAGGAATCCCATTATGGATTTTATGAGTTTATTTTCTTTATTTATGGCTTTTCAGTTTGCCTTTTTTTGACAGCTTATGATAAAGTTAAACCTAATATAGCATTCTCTAAAAGGAGGGGAATAAACCAACATTTTTTCAGTGTTTGTACATAAACCAAAATGAAAACGGGAAAGGAAGGAATCAAATTTAAGTTTAAGTATTTTGTTACTTTGGAATTCTGACTATCCTCTATAAAAAATATAGCTGATCATCTCATGTTTGTTGACAATATGTTAGTTCAGTGCTCTGTTGTTTATAAATGCAAATTAAAACATTAAAATTTGCTTATAACATGGGTTTGGTGGCACATGCTTATAATTTCAAAACTCTGAGAGCCTGAGGTAATCGAAGTGCAAATTAGACCCCACTTGGCAATTTAGAGACTCGATGATCCCATGTTTCAAAACAAAAATGGGTGGGCATGTAGCCCAGTGAGGAAGCCCTGTGTTCAATCCCCAGCATCTCAAAGAAAAGAAAAAAACAGGAAGAAAGAAGGAAGGAGGGGAAGAAAGGAGGGAGGGAGTAGGCAGGTAGTCAAGCCATTGAGTGTAGAAAAAAAATCACACTTTGTGTTCTTGGAAATTTCAGAATTTCTAAACCTGATGACTTTTTAGTGCAAATTTGAGATCCTATGATAAATTGTATGATAAAATTTGACTTATTAATATATAATATATCAAAAATTTATCTAAATCTCTGTACATTTCCCTAACACAATGATATACAGAAAAACTCAAATTTGAAAAGTGCTAAAGCCCCGGTAGATAATAGTATAGGCATCTTCATGTGGTAAAAATTAAATGTTGGTCCTTTATACTTTAGGTAAAACAAAACAAAAAAAACCTCTCTCAAATACCTTCTATAGGACGATTGAAGTCTAATAGTGTGCCCCAGGATCATGGCATCCAGGAGCAATTTCTATTTTCTAAAATAAAATTATCTGACATTAATTTAAATGTTACATAATTATGAATTCACATTATGTAAAAATCATTCCATGAACTGTGGAATGTAAGAATTAAATTGGATTTTATGCCAGTTTGCACCTACATGATATCATTGAGAGGTACAGCAACTACTTTAGGTGTACATCTATCCATCACATAGATTACAAGCCATATATTTACTCCATTTTGCTTTATTTTACATTAAAAGATCGTATAACTGCACGAATACTGTATAGATACTGCAATAATGACACTATAATAATTATGATGAATGCTATCTAGTTAGCAATAAAATATCATTAAAATGTTTATTATGCATGATGCAGGAACTTTAAATTTCTGAAAGATATTCTAAATTTCAAAAGTAAATTTTTCAAAAAATGCTAACAACAGAGTATTGACTGCTAGGCAGTTCTGTGATAGTTTTTTCAGTTACTGTATATATTTTTTGAGGTACTAGAATTGAACCACGGACCTTGCCATTGAGTTAGATCTCTGGCTCTTTTTTTATTCACTTATTTATATATTTATTTATATTTTGAGACAAGGTTTCATTAAGTCACTAAGTTTCCCAAATGGGGCTTGAATATACGATCCTCTTGCCTCAGTCTCCCAGAGTCCAGGCATTACAAGGCATGTGCCATCATGCCTGGCCTACCCCATCATTTTAAGCAATAATCTGATCCTATAAATTTTGCTGAGTCCACACCATGGGGCGGGGTCTGCAGGACTGTACAATTATCCAACTTAATCTGAATTCAAATTAGAATTTTCCAGCCTCCAATACCTTACAAATTATAGTATCAACCACATACTGCACCATTAATTAATAAAAAAATGTTGTGGTCTTCAATTATTAGGGAATGTATGTGAATGTATGTGAATAAGTTGAATGTATGTGACACAGTATGAGGTTTGAAGAATAGACTTTTCAAAGTAAAGAGGAGCACTCTCTTGAGCAAGAAATGCAGCATAAGAAAAGGCAAGGAAATGATCAGCTATGAAATGACGGCTTAGAAATTTCGGTTGGCATGGAGTTGTCTTAAAGAGGTTGAGAAAATGTAAACTTTAAATCAGTTTGCAGAGAACCCTGAGGACAGGCTGCATTTGCAATGAATATGACACATGGGTGTCGCATGCAGATGAGCAAATCAAGAGATGGAGCGCAAGGGGCGGGGCGCATTTTGATCACATGTTTAGTATTTCTCAGGCAGGTAGTGCTACTAGCAGAGAAGTGCCTTTTCACCGCATATATTTCTAATAGCAAATCAAGAGATGGAGCGCAAGGGGCGGGGCGCATTTTGATCACATGTTTAGTATTTCTCATGCAGGTAGTGCCTACTAGCAGAGAAGTGCCTTTTCACCGCATATATTTCTAGAGTGATTTTACATCGAAAATATTACTCAAAGCACTAGAAAGCTATGCTATTTACATATTCAAGTAATATTCTATAAAGAAGCTTTTGGGCAAACATATTTTAGTTTCATCACTAAACTAATTCAGTTTCTTTTTTTAATCTGTGACCTACCACCAGCAAAGGAGCATTTCAAAGGCCTTCTGGGCAAATGTAATAGACAAGACATTGTGGAAGACAAATTCCTTGCAGAGTAAGATCGAGAAATCCTGCAGTGAACCAAGGAAACTATACTCCTAAACATTCTCCCCCTATGGAGAAGGTTTTATCCCTGGCTGTTTCTTAGCACTGCCAAAAAACTGCATCTGTGAGTGATAACTACTGTTTTCTTATATGAAAATCCCCACAGCAAATTTTGGAAACATTGATGGTTGCTCTATATAATGAGTGGGTAACTCTATATTAGAGTTTTTTCCTTAATAAATGTCACTTCTGAATGTAAAAGTGAAATGTGTATATGCAAGTGGAGATGAATTTATTTTTAAAAATCATTCCTTGTATTTCCTAAATATACATTCTTCTACAAAATTGTTCTAGATTCTAGGGATATAAAGTTGTCATAATCTGTTCCTAAAGAGTGGTTAGTTATGACCCCCCCCAAAAAAAAGAATTAATGATTTGTTCGGTTTTACTCTGGCTTTCAGAAAATATTTGAATTCCAGCAATATAGGCAGCTTTTGCTTCTAAGTGAAGTAAATTTCAAGATTACTTGAGACCAAAATATTTAGTGGATCTGCTACTGTGTTATCTACAGTACATGAAGAGATTATCTGATGAACTTTTCTCCCACTCTTCTTAACCTCACGTGATTCTAGAGAAGGAAAATGGTGAAGCTTTATTAAATTTTATAAATGTTTACATGTGATTAAGGCTTGTGCCAGGTAAACAGTTACAGAAACACCAGTAAAATTTATTCAGTGCCCCATCATATCTCTGTATTTATTCCTGTTCATAAGTGACACCTCCAATAATGTCATATGAACATGTCCAAAAGAGTAGCACATCCTTCTCCCATACTCCGATAATTTTCACTTTTGCCTTTGGAAATGCATTGGGAGAATTTGATTATAAATACGAAGAGGAACATAATTACAAAGACTCCTCTTCAGGGATTTCTAAGCCCCTTTGATCAGCATTCCTGTGATGAAGTTCAACAAAAATCCCTACTGCTGAATGTTCTCTTGTTCCTCTTTAAAGAAGAAGCTATTTAAAAACTGGTTTTGTACAGTTTTCCAGGACTTACTTATTTTGCTTTGATTTGGAACTTTGTGTTCTGTGATTTTAACACACTCTTGAATGCCCCTGAAAGCCTGAGACAGATGAATTAAAGCAATAATGTTAAAGTAAATTCTACTTTAAGGCATTTTCTCCTTTGCTACTTTTTCCTCAAAGTACTCTTGCCACAAAATATTAAGATTCTAGTATTTCAAATTCAGCAGTGTTTCTACAGGCACACAGAACTTCTTTCTAAATAAAAAAAAATCTTATATTTCCTTTGAGGTTGCTATTGATGTGAATAGTTCTTTGCTTTAAAAAATTTATGATCTATTGTTACTTTGTAAATGTAGATAAGTAAAAACATAATTTTCTCTCATTGGAACATATTGCAATTTTATCTTCAGCAAAATTGTTTACATTATTTTAATGCAAGAGAATATATATATCTTCCTATTAATAAGATGGTTTGTCAGATGTCGTAAAACATTTTTTAACAGTAAAGGTCACATTTTATTGCAAAAACCTGCCAGTGCTTTATGTCCAAGCTGTGAAATGTTATTGCTTCAGGGTGATTTTGTGGGAGGGGTCTGTGGTTAAGAATGCCTTTCTGTGACCAGCTATGATTCACAGCAGCAAGTAGAGAATTAAACCCTTAATTGAAGCCTACAGAGCAATACCTAGGGGCTAGATTCAGCCCAAAATTTGATTCAGACAATTTTCTTAGTCAAGCCCCTGTGGGCTTATGAGTTGATTCTCTTGAGTTTTGATTGTGATTGAAAAGACAAGCTGTTTTCTGCTTTGCCTTGAACTTCCCTAAGGTAAATCCTCAGTTTTAGTAAACTTCATGATTAATGAGGAGGGAGAAGTTACCAGAGAGGAGAGTGCAGGATTTTAACTCTTCCCTCAAGTTCAGAAAGAATGTATCTTAATATATCTGATACTTTCTAATGGAAATTTTCATCCAGAAAACAGATGAATCTGCCCTTCCTACAATTAGGTTATGCTGTAGCTGTGGCTATGTTCACTTGTCCATGTGCCTCTCTGAAAGAGGACTGTGGGCCATCACTTGCTAGTCCCTTATACTGACCTCAACAGATATCCCAGCTTTGGATGTGACTTAGAATCAGTCCATCAGTCAGGATGATCCTGAATCAACCTTTTAATCCCTTTAGAGCTATAAATAATATTTTGTTTGTTCCATCATATCTGTCCTTTTTTGGCATATGTTATGGGGCTTACCAGCTTATTAATGCTTCTTATTAATTCTGACTCTGTCTCTTTTATGGCCTGTTTCCTGATTACTCTGCTTAATGTATCCTATGACTTTCATTATATCTCTTAACTTTATACATTACTTGTTGCCTTCTCTGCTGTCGCAGAACTGAATATTCCCACATAATGGAGCAACTCCATATTAAATATTGAATGCCTGAGATATTTAAAGTAATGTGCTGGCTGTTAACGAGGATGGAAAGATAAAATGCAATTCTCAAGTTAAGTTTCTGGAATGGTGAGAAGCTCCGTAATTTATGAAAAGTTACAGTGCCAGATAAGTAGAAATTTTTTGTAGGATGGACACTGACAAGAATTGTGATTTAGAAAAATGAATCTCGACACGGTGTATAACACGTGTCATGGGGGGGAAGATTGTATGAAAAAGGTCATTTCAGTGGTCTAGGAAAGTAATAATGTCCTAAACCACTCTAGTGGTTATTAGATAGGAGAGAAAAGGTCAGACACAAATTATATTTTGTAGGAAGAATTAACATTGTTTGGCAACCTACTGAGTATAGGCAGTTGAGGATCAAGAGAAAAGAGACTAAGATCACCTTGAGCCATTGAGTGAAGTAAATGGGAGGTGACAATAATCAAATAAAAATAAGAATACATGGAGTGAAGCAGGCTGAGGCAAAGAAGTGGTTTTCTGTCTGGAAGCATACGGAATAAAATATTCCCACAAGACAGCTATACAGAGGTGTATGGCCGGTACAAAATGCCAAATAGAATAAATGACCATAAAGATCTGGGAATCGACTCAACAGAAGAGAATGCTCAGTCAAGGGATTTATTTTTTCTATTGTTAAGGGAGAATATGGAGACAGAAAAAAGCATTAGACAATCTTAAATGAAGAATAAATTGCTTCTTACATAAACAAATAGGACATGAAAAAACTATTGAGAACTTGGTTGTTGGACCATCTGCTTTTGAAATAAAGTGCCCACATTAATAAAAGTTTCATGTTTTATCTACACTACATGTAGAATGATATTAGCTATTTTGTATGAATTATTATGCTAAGACTGTTACCAACCAACATCATTACACTCTGACTCAGATTGAACATGTACATTTAACCTACTCATACTATTAAAGAGATTATATTTCCTCTCTTAATGACCCACGCTGATATCCTTTATTATATAATATTTTCCATATAGAATTGTAATCTTCATAAGTATTTTATAAAACATGAATAAATATACTAATCTAATAGTAGCAATAGCAAATTAATTATAATTGGTGCTGAGATTGAAGATGACTCATGAATAGATGACTTCCTGGGGACACAATGTGACTTTCTAAATGTGACTAAGATTATCCTTGTCATCATTGTTGAATAACCTCCTGGAGGACTTCTGCAGATTAAATAACTGCCACATAACTTACCCACCTTTTCTCCCTGAAAGAAGTAATTTGAGAAGCAAATATGTCATTTTGATTGTAAAGGTTTTTGTTTTGTTTTAGTTTTGACTGCAGTTAGTTTGGCTTCTATGTCAGATATCCACTTGGATCTCTTTAACACATATTTATTTAACATAAAGCCTGAATGTCAAATCTTCTGCTAGGTCTGGAAATGGTCTCATCAGGACTTCCTACCATGTGCCTTTTCCTCACAGGATCATGTATTCACGGTGGGCAGTAGAGGACAAGAAAAAGAAAGAGCATGAGTACAGTCATGTAAATCATGAGGGGCTACATTGGGAGTTGATAAGAGTGGGTGCATTTATAGAACACGTGAGTTCTAAGCGACCCTAGCTCATTCAAAAACCAGAGTATAAATTGGGGAATAGAGGTAGTTGTGATGGGGAATAGCATAAGGACTCTATCCTAAGGGCAAGAAAGACTCACTGAAGAGTTACAAGTAAAGTGGTGTCATGAGCAACATTGCTCTGTGTGAAACCAGGTGATAAATGGAAATTATAAAGTAGACAGTGCACACCTGGATCTGAAGCTTCATTAAGCAACAACTGAACTAATTCAGAAAATACTTCATGGTTCCTAGTCTAGTGCTGATCCGTACAATTACAGAAGAGGGAATTTTACAGATATGAGGTCTAAAGTCAGAAATGGGGAAAGAGAGCATGAGATGAAAGAAGTAAAGATTCACAAATTTCTGTATTGGGGAGCTGAGTAGACTGTGGTGCTCTTCTCTGAAGTGAGTCACAGGACGACCTCATTTGAGACGGAGGAGGATGAGTACTGTTTGGGCTTTGAGCAGTCCCTTAAACCATCCTTATGAGGCTGTCCGGGGAGAGAAGTTGAGTAGCTGCCTACCTGGTGATATCAGCCCTAGTGGAAATGCTTACTCTGGACTGTGACAGGAAAAAGGGGTTTAGAACAGGGTCAACAAATTCGATGTGTAGGGTGTCAGTAAATATTTTTGTTTCCAGCTCTAAAGCACTCTATCACAACTATAAAACTATGCTTCTGACATTTTATAGCCCTGAAGTAGCCACATACAGTTTGTAAGGGAACAGGTCTGGCTGTGATAAATTAAAATGAATATGTGGACCAGAAATTGAATCTGATGTGGTTTCCACATATTAGTATATAATGTTCCTCCTTTGAATTTTAATCTTCAAACATTTCAAACTGGGTAAGCCCATAATTAGCTCATGAGCCAGAAAAAAAAAACGAGCATAATATAGCCCATTGGCCATCATCATTTACTGAACCTTAGCCTAGAAATTAAGCATTATTTATATACATTCATTTATTTTTTTTATATATATATATATATATTGTATTAAAGGTTTTCACTGGCTGCCAAAAAGTTAAAAATACAGCAATCAATGCTTGAGATTTATGAATTTTAAAAAATACAGTTGATTTACATGGTAAAAGTAAGAGACATATTATCCCTAGGAAAAAAACAGGGTCTTGCTTTCCCATTTCTAATTTTTCCTCTTTCCCACCACTTGCAAGTCCCAAAAGCATGAGTTTAGATGCCCCAGAAACCTGAGTTCTATTCTTGGCCATTTCCCAACAGTTTATTAATTAGCTTCCCTGATTTCAGTTTATTCTTCTATAAAAGTAAAGATAATTTGGTAGAGAATAAAAAAGAAGATATGAATACATATGCTAAAGATCAAGTTTATGCAGCCTGCAGCAATCCTGGAGCAGGTACTATATATAAAACTCCTAGTAGAACATATGGCATATATTTAAATTCTTTTCAAATGCTATCTCTCCTTTCCAATATGTTTGTGATTCAATGTGCTGTGTGAATTATGATTCTTCCCAGGGAAATTACCTGTTTACCTTGTTTCAGATACAATTAATTGGAAGTGGTTCAGTCAATAACATTATCAATTCATATTGGTCGACCGAAAGATTGAATGATCCTTTTCAAAATGTCAGCACCTTGTATGAGTTATAAAGGATCTTTGAATGCAATTCTCGATAGGAAAGTTTGTTGTGATGACAATTGATAGAGATCACAGAATCGAGTCCAAGCAGGCATTGAGGAAATCTGTGTTTATGCACATCAAATACCACCACTGTACCAAAATCTGTGGGTTGGTTTGAGGTAGTAAAATAAATGGCTTGTGTTAAAACCCAGTTTTACCATTTACTTGACAGAGATGAGTAAACTTAAAACAAGTTATTTAACCTCCTGTCTAAGCCTCAGTTCCATTATCTATATAAAGTGTGGTTAAACCGCCTATTTGTGGAGCAAACTGTAATTGAAAAGAGAGATGAGATACGCCAGAGAGTGACGGATGTCCAGCAGGTATTCAATAAATATTAGTTCCTCCCTTTTCCTTCTCTTATACAAAAATCTATTTTGCCCTTTATTTCTACTTGGTCTGGATCATTTGCCTTATAGAACAAACTTAAATGAGAAAGAAGGATTTTATTGATGTATTTTCAGATGGGTTATTGGGATTGTGGAATATTTTACATTTAAAGTAAATAAATTTCAATGTGATATGAGCCCTAAGCAAGCCTAAGATGAGGTCTATAATTTGTTTTATTTAAAAGATTCAATTATGATGGCCTACTTAATAACTCCAAACTACTAAGCTGAACTGCATTTGTGTTCAGCAAACAGTCATAAAAATCCTGTTAGACATTTAATTACTACACAAATTGTTTTATAAAGCTCTGTAAGACATACGTGTTGATTAGCAAAAAGAAACAGAATCATGATTGCACAACACTAATCACTTTGAATATATAAATTTAGTGACAGATGAGTATTCTATCATATATTACTATTTACCTATTAAAGGTTTGTAATTCTTTTGCAGCTCTATTTATAAAGATAAAACTTCAGGTGGAGATTCTTTCACATGTCTGAAATGAAGAAATGCATATTGTATCCTTCTGAAAAAATATTTTGTGTTTTTTCTCAGTGGAGGTGTATAGTAACCTCAATGAATATTGATTTGGCAAACCAAATTTTTCAAGATAAAGCAAAATCGATGTTTAGTAAGACATGAAAAAAAAAGTGAACATCAGAGTAAAGAGTTAAAGAGCTGACAGTATTTACTTAAGTTTAGGTTATGGTCTGTGCAGATAAAGTAGTTAAGAAGTCTCTTCAGACGATCCACTTCTGTAATCATCATTCCAAGTTCTTTGTGTCTAGGCAGGAACCATGTTTTTTCAAGGGTAGTGATGTGCTGCTCATAAATGCTTTGTTCTGAACTCAAGTTCTAAACTCCCATTGCAAGATACACAGTGATTGGATCTCACCAGAGAAGAATTTACAATGCAAAAAAGTCTTTACCCTAATCCTCTTCTATCCTAAAACATGCTCTTGGCAGTATTGCAATGGTAACTGCTGTATAATAAATAAAATTCCAACAAGTGCACACACACACACACACACACACACACACGAAGACATACAGAGTCAAACACATTTCATATACATGATCCACATTAGGCACTCCCTCACTCTCTCATGATATTAGCCTAATCACTAAGAATATAGAGAGAGGAAGGGAGGGAGGGAGGGAGAGAGAGAGAGAGGAAAGAGGGAGGAATAAATGTGAGAGCATTCTAACAAATTTGTTCATCAGGCATTTCTTTAGCAAAATTGTATGATTTAGGCATTGCAGTTGCAAGAATGAATTAAAACTCCCACAGGAAAAACTTAGTTTCCATGGGAGAGAAAGCAATACAAACAATTTAAAGAAATTATAATCAGAGAAAAATACAGTCATCAGCAGATCACTAACTCACTTGGAAAAATGAACAGAGAATTAGCTTTTCAGAATGGGATGGAATAATTGAAGCATTTCAGGACTCACAAGACCATCAGTGGGACAACCCTGTTCTGTGTTGCTCTGTAGCGAAGAGCAGCATACAATCCTTGCCTTGTTTTCCAGAATGCTACACATATATGAGATTGAAAAAACAGTAAAGTGATAAAAATGCAAGGACAAGTCTTCGACAGTTTTGAAAGTCAATTATCACCAAGGTAAGAAAGTTTGTCAGGAGTGCTGTTTCATGCCTGTAATCCTAACACTCTGGAAAGTTGGGGAAGGGGGATAACAAGTTCAAGCCTGGCTTGAGCAATTTAGCAACTTTGCAAGATTCTGTCTCAAAAAACAAATGAATGAATGAATGAATAAATGAATGAATGAATAAACTAAGGATGTAGCTTAAAGTAAAGCCCCTTGGCTATATGTGTACACACACACACACACACACACACGCATGAAATGGACATGATAATGATGGCCAATACTATGAGTACCTAACAGTCAACTCTCTTACAAGGCAACACCATGTACACAATCCAATAGGAAATGATGAAATCATAGACAGTAGCAAGGATTCCCCTTAGAAATGATGAAATTGTTTTTTCAAGTTCTTCTCTTCTATCTCCCATTTGTTACTCCCTATGGGCAAAAACATTTGCTATAAGATCTTTCTTACTCTACTAAATTCACAGAATATATATAGTAAAAATGAAGCAAATGTAACTGTGTATACAGTATCTTCACTGTGAACGGGAGCTGTGCCCAAGTTTGAAGTGAGTTCCCTTGTAAAAAGTTTCTACTATCTTCTATAAAGTGACACTTACATGGGATTGCACTTTGGATATTTTCTTTCATTAGTTCTAGAGCAAGGACTCAGAAAGAAAAGTTTTGAAATCCTCCCCAGAGAAGCTAATGATCAGTCAAGAATGGGAATCACTATGCTAAACACAATATTTAAGGAAACATCTCCTCAGCTACTAATAAGCAGAGTGTTTCTATGCCCATTTATTTCATATGTTTCCTCTTCTCTTCAGGAGGTACAACATTATGTGCAGAGATTATGAGGATAACTAGAAAAATATATCTCTGTTTCTAAAATGTCTAAATATTTTTAAAATTCTGAACTAATGGGAGAATAAGATATTACTAAACAGATCTGCATTTGGTTTATGTTTAAAATATATGTAGCAGCATTCTCAGTCTTATACACTTAAAGAGGGGCTAATTTTAACTTGCGAATCATTTTAGATGCCAATATTAGGGAGGGAAAAGAGCTGTAAGTCAGAGATGAGCTTGTTTTATTTTTTGCTTTTTTTTATAATAAAGTGCTTCAGCCTTAATAAAATAAGTGCAGACAAAAATCATACTCAAATCTCAGGAAAAACTAGTTTAAAATCCCTTGGTGTTTTCGTGGTAAGGGAGACAATAAGTAGGGCCTGCTTTCCACTTTGCTTTTTTAGATATGAATTGAAGCATATTGCATGGTTTCAGACAAATTTTATTTCTTTTTCAAAGAACATATTGTATTCAAAGTGAAGATAAATACATAAAGTAAAAAAATACTGAATTTGCAATATCTAGTTTCTGATTAAATTCAAGCCTGTATAGCATTGGATAAATTACATTATTTCTTAAAGTATTTTGACCTAGCTATTCTTGTGACAAGCCTCCTCAAAATATCTGTATCCTAAGCAACTGTACATATGCTACCCGGTGATACAGAAGAACTTGCCAGTGTGATTAAGTTTAAGTCTTCCAAGGTGGGGAAATTACCCTGGATTACCTGGGTTTGTACAAAGTAATCAGTATGTCTTTACAAATGGAGGCAGCAGGTAGAAGAGAGCCAAACGTGAGAACGAAGCAATTTGGAATGATGAGCTATGAAAAAGTCAAGTCACTACCTCTGACTTTGAAGATGTAAGGCCAAGAAATGGAGGCAGCCTCCAGCAGCTACCATAGGGAAGGAAATAGATTTTCCCCTAGGACCTGGAATGCGGCCCTGCTGACCTAATTTTTTCTTAAGTTATATATTGACAAATTATACCTAAACATACACATACAGACACAGAGCTTAAAATAATAATGTGATTTTTTAAAAAAATACGATGAGAAATGGTCAAATTAAGCCAACCAACCTGTCACTTACCCAGTCAATGGATGTGATAAAAGATTCAAAATCTACTTTTTCAAAAACATTGAAGTGGACAGTCAGAAACTGTCAGCCAGTTTCACAATGCTATATAATAGATCATTTAAAAAGAAAAGAAAACATTACTGTTATGTCTACCTCAGGCTTTGTGCTCCTTCACCATCATCTCCCCATTTCCCTGAACCTTCAAGTGCTCGCCACCGTTCTGTTGGTTGCTCCTGTGAATTTCACTGTCATCTATTGTGCGCACACACAACAATATTCAGTATTTGGTTTCTTGAAGTCATCTCAGTGCACTTAGTACAATACTCTCCAGTTCTGTCCATGTTGTAATGAATGACAGATTTTTAATTTTTAAAGCTGTACAGAATGTCATAGTATAGAAATTCCCCATGTTCTCTATTTATTCATTGGTTGATGGATTTTAACTCGATTCTGTAACTTGGCTGTTAGTGACAATGCTAAAATGAGCAGAAGAGTCTGAGACAGGTTTTGACAAACTTATTTCATATCTTTTGGGTAAATACCCAGAAGTTATATTGCTAGATAATAAGATAAGATAACAAATTTTTGTTTTAAATCTGTAAAGTTCTGATATTTTGTTAAAACGTTGAAAGGAAACTTAGAGAATGCCATTTTACAATGACTAATTTAAAGGCATAGTTGTGAAATAAATGTCAAATTTATGACAAGCTTCTATCAGAAAAGTATATTTTGATTTTCATCTCCCCAGTCTACAGCCACACCTCCCTGAACATGGCCATTCTCCTCTGACTTTCATTTCCCCATGCCTCTTTATCATCCTCCCTCCAGTAGCCACTATTTATTCTCAGTTACTATGAGTTTAATTGTTTTCAAATAACAGTCATAAATGAAAATGTGTTCTCTGAATTGGGATTATTTCACTTAGTATTAAATTCTCCAACTTCATTCAAGTTTTCACAAATTATAGAATTCCTTTTTTAAAATGAATATTATACTATTTCGTATTTAAAACTTGTCTTTCTGATGCTGGTGCTGTCACACTCGGTACATTGATTGGTTTGGATTGCTGTACTTCTTACTCTTCTCTACCTAAGATACAGTTCAAAACTGCTACTGCTTTTCACACATTCTTTCATAAATTCTTCCTTTTAATTATAAGCATGTAAATTTATTTTTTGGTTGGAAAACAAGGTAGATGCCAATAATCTTTAGTATGTGTTCATATATGTAGGCATAAACTCATGCACATTTTATTTGCATTTATAGTTAAGAATAAGACATGTAATTTGTAATGTCGAATTTCAACCATAAAAATCAAATGTTGCAAATATATTTCTAGTGTGCCATATGATTAAAGGATGATGAAAAGATGCGTCCATTTTGTTTTGGTTCTCAGAGTCATGATATTATATAACTTGTCTTTCCTGGCAGTGCCAAATACCAGAATCAGAGAGTCAAAACACAGATTCACTGTTATGCTTCCCAATTAAACAGCTAATGAGCTAGAATAATAACCCTTTCTCCTAACTGGTTGTAAGAATAATTAGATTTAAAAATACTTCACACATGAATGAAATCACAGTGTTGCCAGTAAGAGCAAGTGAAGATGGAGCACTGTACCTAAATTTGCTCACTCTGATGAAAGTCATTTGGATGTACAGGTGACCAAAAGGATACCTGCAATAATAATAATCATCATTGATAAATATCAGTATAATCTTGATAAATAAGATATAGATTCCTGGAACAGTAGTGGGATAATAAGAAATCTAAAGATTAATATTAAATATTGCTATTGTAAAATTAATCCTGCTTAAAAATCTCAGTTTCTAATAATGTAGATATACTGAGACATAGGACAAATTGTTTCTCTTCAAAGTATTGTTACTTAACTCTAAACATCTTGAAGTATTTCTAGATTCCTCATTGTACGTGCACATCCTAAGCATATCCTAGAGATCATAAGTAAAGGGGAAGTGGGAAGGGGAGGGGAAATGAAATAAGAGAAAAGAAAAAATGTGAAAAAAAGAAAAAATGGAAACAAAGCCTTTGTAAATAGGGAAGGGTGAAGGGAGTTCAGGGAGGGCAAGAGTATGGGGAAAAAACAATAACCAAGACATATCAGGTAAAGGAACAAGATCCCAATGATGAATGTAACTGTATTGTTTGCTTTAAATGTACCAATAAACTTAATGGGGAAAAAATGATACCAAAAGAGAAATGCTCAATAAATATTAGCTGCCTTTCAGGAACTGACCTAAACATGAATAAATACATAAACAAATAAAAGTATCTTCAATGGAAATTCTGTTATGTAATTTTTAGGATAGATCCAACCTTAGAATTTTATTGGCTCTCAGAATGTTTCCATCTGTCTGGAAAACCACCAAGGTGAGGACCACAACCCAGTCAATTGCAATCTCTTGGCAATTACTCTAAACAAACTTTATATTGGGAAATGCTGATAATTTTATGTTCAATTTGCTAATACGTTAGCATAGAAGAAAAGAGGAAAATAATAATATGTGATATATCAATATATATAAACATTCGAGGGCCGGGGATTTAGCTCAGCGGTTCAGTGGCCTGCCTTGCAAGGGCAAGGACCCGAGTTCAATCCCTGGTACCACACCCCCCCAAAAAAAAACCAAAAAAAAAAACCCATTCAATACATGAAATTTATAAGACAAATGTTTGGAATTACTGTTGTTACTGTTTTCTAACCCAGCTTTTTAGTCGGTAATGTTTCAGCATATTACAGAGAGCTGACATTTTCGAGTACTTATTGAACATAGTGCTTTTAGGTCCTGAAAAAGAATCAACAAGGCTTGACTCAGAAATATTGAGCTTTTTCCCTAATTACTAAAGACAAAAGTCTAGTACTCAAATAATTTGAGCATATGGTGCTTAAAAATTGAAATTTTTTTTCACACCCTTGTAAAACTTATAAAAAGCATAGCAATAATATTAACAAGTGATGCCTTGCTTTCACTAATAGCGCTGTCTGATTTTATAAATGAAGAAGTTGGTCTCTTTCAGTATATTCCTTAGAGTGCTTCAAACATAGTTGTCAAAATTTCAATATAGTAATTGTTATCACTTGGTTCACAGGGGCCCAAATGCTATGCCAACCCTGATAAATCACGCTGCCAAAGGTAGCATTAATTATTTCTGCTCCATCTAGTAGACATCAACATCAAAATTTTTCCTTCAGCTTTCATCTTATGGCTGAAGCAAGCCCATTCATCTTCTTGTAAGAAACGAATGGGATAAGATCATGAAATATTTTTATGATTGGCAGGATTCATGGTGGATGTGAATAGGCAGTGGTCAGCAAAGTCCTTGCAGATTTATTTTCCAGGTCATGCTTTTGCCTCCAATAGCTCACTACTTCTTTGTGCTGCAACTTTTAGAGGTCAGAGAGGTGATAGTGTGAGAATCCCTGCTCACCTGGTTTCTGCACCAATATGTTCACAGTCATTGCTTTTCTCATTTGAGTATAAAGAGGGTACATAGGTATAACTACCATTGCAGCCATTTTACAGTGCTAGTTCTTTGGGGCCACTAAATTTTGCTTAAGGTCATAGCAGATGTGGAAATGCATTGGATAGAGGTTGTCAAGATGAAGGAATAGCTTTCAGAGTCAAAACTGTCTATCACTGGGAATCCTTCCAACAGATTCCCACCTGATCTCTTTTGGCCAACACCTAAGCAATAAAAGAAGCCCACTCATTAGAGATTTCACTGACTGAGAGGCTTCTATCAAGAGACAAAATAACTATGGAGGGGTAATTCCAGAGCCTCCAATGGGTGTGCCTTTCACAAATTTATTATTCTGAAAATATCTGTCCTAAGCCCATAATGAAAATTTCTAAAGGTCGTAGATATCAACCTATATGCAATTAGTTTTGAAAGTGTTTATATTCTTTTTTTTTTTTTTGGTAACTGGGGATCGAACTCCGGTCCTTGTGCTTGTGAGGCAGGCAACAGAACCACTGAGCTAAATCCCAGCCCACGTGTTTATATTCTGAAATCTAATTACCAATGAATACATGTAACTCATCTCTAGGTCTCAGAGTTTAAATAAATATTTAAGAAGATATATTGTTAACATGGAACTTTGGAAATAATTAAATTTGATTCATATTGTAATATAATAATTTGAACTTGATTATGTTAATATAAAGCATATCAAAGAGGGGAAACCTGAAGTGTTATCATAAATTGAGTAAGGTTTCTCAAATGAATTTTTCTAATATTTCACAGATATTTTAAATGCATAGGCTGTCCATATGCTTCTCCTTGCTTGTTGAGCACTTCTTTCTGTTCTACTCTTTATGGACATTAAATTGAGCAAAATACTTTATCATATTTCCCAGAAAGAGTATTTCCACTGCAATTCTAGTAATTTTTCTTATGAGTGATGAACCCAAGAAGAGACCTGAAGGATCTCCTATCACGTATCCAAATTACCTTGGAAAAAAAAAATAAAAACCCGAGTGAATTTTTCTCAGATCTTCATCTGATGCCATTTTAAAAGCAATAAAACTGAATGGAAATACTCACCATCTTCACAAGCTCTCTAGCGTTTAAAAAATACATTTCCTTACACAAGCTTTCTGAGAATGTGATGCTGTGCATTCTCAGTTATTGTTTAACTCATTTTTTCCTTGAAAATAGAGCTAAAAAATTGAAGTATTTCTTTGAAAATATGCACTGAATATATTAAAGGAATAAGGATTCCTCCTGGAAATAAGTAATTTCTCTCCATATCCATGTTGTGCTCTTCTGTCCTTTGTTCATTTATCTAAATTCCCTTTTTCCTTAAATTCTAACTTTAGTGTTGATCCTGTAAGAGCTCCTTGTGCATCAGCACTTTCAAATCTACAAATTCATGCACAAATTCAAAATTCCTTTAGGGTCATGAACTGTGGTTCTTTCATGCCTTATATCTCTCAAACCCTCCTTGGAGTTTGGGCTCAGTGAACACTGACAGATTAACTTCCTGTTTGCAATTATTAACCCACTTACCTTATTTTAAACTAATTTTATGTATTTGGGATTATTGTACATTATTGTATAATTGATGATTTCCAGAAGGACAATGATTGTCTCTCCCTATGTCTTGCCTTAAGTGTAGAGAATTTTAAATGTAGGAATAAACACACAAATATGGATATTGCAAAGCCTGACATTCACTGGGATATATTTTCTAGTCCAACCTGTTATTACAACCGTCAAGGAGACAAGACAGAAGTGTGGCTATTTTTCGTCTCTTAAACAATAAAAATAAGACAGAATAATACAAAAATAAACCAAACTTACGTGAAGTCTTAAGAATCTTTGACATGCTTATCCAACGCTTATGGATTTCCAACTTTCTAAGTAAGAGAGAGAGGATCAGCAGAGACAGATTCTCCCAAACTAGCATATATAATGCTCCTTGACAACAGATTTTCTTCATCTTTGAAAGTCTCTCAGGTTTTCTTCTAATCTTTCAGAGAGAAAACCACCCTGATGGAGTCCCTTGCTGCCTGTCCAACCATATAGCCTCAAAATTCGTCCAAGAAAGTAGGCTCAGAAACACCCAGATCGAGCAGAGTGAGCCCCAGTTTTATGATGTGGAATGGAGTTGCCAATCACAAAGAGGAAGAAACACTTTCATCTCAAACACATGCCATTTAAATTGTCATTGCCTTTGTCTTAATCTCTCTTGGGAAATGTTCATCTTTAACAATCTGAATTTAGATATAGAGTTGGAATAATTAGGAAGATTTTTAAATGTGGTGTACTAAAATTCTGTTCCTCCAAGGTCACCAAAATTTCCATTTTCTATTTTAAAATATTATATTTTTAACTTCTCTAAGAAAGGTTAAAATGCTTTCCAAAGCATGATATGAAGGGGTGAATACATTTTTGTAAATAAATGTGAGTAAGGCTTTTAAGACTTTGGACATAAGATTTCAATCAAGTATTTACTTAACACTGAAGAAAGAATTTGATCCTATTAGAGATAAAAATGTTCCTAATATTTTCATTTCCAGGGTCTTTCTCAGCTCATGAGGTAGATGTTCTTTCTAAATGTCCATAAATAACAGAGAGAATTGATAACTAACTATTGCCATCAATTTGTCTGACTTGGATATAAAAACAAAGCAACCCAGTGGACAAAAGAAAACAGCCACTTATTGGCAGGAGAAGATGTATTTCCTACCTGTTTATAAGTGAATAATAGTTTTTTTTTTTAACCCAGAGACAGAAAACAACTGCTATATCCAATTATCACTGACAATATTTTAATGCGTAGTATTTCAAAAACAAGCAACAAAAGTAATTCATTTGCATAAATAGGTAAGAGTTGTATTTCTTTATCAAGGATTTCTAGGGAAATAATTCTATATCACATAAACTGCTCCATTTTTATGGAATGAATTAGTATATATAGAGCAAACGGTCTGAACATTGCGCTTAGACTTGATTTGAATATGATTAAAATATAAAATGTTTACATTTTAAAAATTTGTTACAGGAAAAGACACATTATCATTAATCTCCTGGAAATACTCTGAGTCTCTTTAAATACACTTATACCATCATTCTTGACACTGTCCCAATCTGTTCTGGTAGTCCTCTTTCATGTCTTTCGGAGGTGTTGTCAAAATACTGACAGTACTGCTGCAGAGAACACCATCCAAAATAGGCTAGTAAAAATATTACGGTTTGTTCTCACTGACCCTTTTCTTCGGGTCCGGCACCATGAGACTTCTGGCTCTTCCCCAAAGTCAAAATGACCACGAAATGTAAGTGTTTCGAATTGATTCGGGACATCAAGACAAAAAGGACAGCACAACATGAGCTGAGAACAATGAGATAAGCACATTCAAAGCAAGGAGAGAATTTTGAAGATGATAAATAGCCTTTACTGCAATTTTTCAACAAACATTTACCATATTCTTTGATCACACTTTATATTTGTATTATCTTCATGTGATTTTCATTCAGAAATTCACTCCTTTTAGAATGCAATTATGACTTTTATAATATTTAGAGAGTGCTAGAATCACCCCTACCATCTGATGTTAAAACTTTACCATCTTTCCTAAAAGAAACCTTGAAACTATTTATAGTTTCTCCTGATTTTGTCCCATTCACAGGCAACTACCAAAGTATTTTAAGCTAATATGTGTCCTATTATTTAGTAACCCCATTCAACTATGAGCATACAGCTGCTAAGAGAAGTGAGGCAGTCTTCCCAAGAACAAACAGCTGGAACATCCCTATTTTACTTGGAGAAAATGCTCATGGAGAACTATTTAGAAAATGACAATGGAGTGTGATTTGAAAGTAGAGTTCCGGTGTCCCTTATCACCCTGCTTGTGTTTCTCAAAATGTGCGAAGAGAAAATGATAGGGATGAGTGAGTGTAGAGATTTAAAGGTGGGAGATGTTGATCCTCAAATAAAAATGTATGGGGCACCAAGTGTATGCAAAGCACTATGCCAAGCATTGGAGAAAAGTTTCTAGAATGCCTGAAGGTGCTTCTCAATAGCACTGGGGAGACCAGGAAAGAAGTGAAGTCCAGAGCAGAGGGGATGACATGCTAAGTGTGGAGTGAGCTGAGGCACTCAGACTGGAAGTGCAAGGAGAACCTTTTATTATATCCCACTTTAAGTGCAAATACCAGCAGGACATGTTAATAGATCCTGTCATTATTTATGAGGCACGACATCTGGCCAACTGGAAGTGCTGAGGATGAAAAGTGTAGTTTTAAGCATTTTAAACACTTTGACAAAACAACTGAAGCATCCTTCCTATACCTAAAATATCAGAAATGCACAGCATAGTGTGGCGCACAATCAAAAGCACATTTTAACCACTATTTCTCTAAGATACTAGTCTGGGTTGTCTTACTGGTCTGGAAAATAACCTTTTATTCAAGAAGCATGTACACTGGCTTTAAAACAAACATATGAAAATGCATATGTTCTCCTGTAGAAAGGGTTCAAGAGAGAGTTAACGTGTACCACAGACAGGTGAACAGATACCAGGTTATTCTGAGAAAGGCCGTCAGTTCTGTACAAGTAGGCATGGAAAACTTCCCACAGAAAGCTACTGGAGCTGAATTTTAAAAGATCAAGGAAACAAAGTCAGGCGAAGAGTTCAAAGTGAGAGACACAACCTTAATTCACAGCATTACTTTGTAATTCACTTTAATTTCATTTGTTTATGAGATAATGTCCTACAACCTGAATTGTATTATACCCTTGCCAAGAATAATTTTTATGTAAATAGACATGAAAAAGCCATGTGGAAGTATACTAGAGCTGAAACAGATTATTAAAGTACAAAATCCCAGTTGTGTTGATTTACTTAACCAAAACAATGTTTTCGTTTTTTTTTTTTTCAAAATTAGCACCATTTCCTGTCTTTCCTAGACAGCATTCAGTATCATTAGACCTAAGTATGTATGTGAGCATTGGGAAGAAATTCTTGACAGTGTGCCCCTGTCCCGTCTTCCTGGGCAGAAGACCATTTGCTTTTCCATTGCTATAGAACTGAGATTTTTCAGGTCACAGAAACACACTGCTGATTTCATGGTCCTCCTCCCCCATTGTCTGGGTACAGGCAATACTTTCTTGCCTAAATGAAACAAGAAATGTTTTTCCCATTCAGGCTTGTAAAATCAGACCTAGAAATAGGCACTGGGGTAATTAAGGTGTAATATTCACAGTAGAGAAGTATATGAGGCAATAAATAGTAGTTGAGGTTGGTTAAACACTAAAATAAAGTGTTGATGTTTGATAACTGCTGGAGCTATTTATGGTAAATATACTCCTCAACCATGAACATTAGTCCCATTAAACAACAAAATTTAAAAAGCAGTAAGAAACTATAAAAGTGAAATACTCAATTTTTGTTCTTTGTGAGAATAGAAAGTGCTGACTTGTCTGTTTTTCGCATTGAGAATGCATTTAGCAGGTAGTTTAGATGAACAAAAATGATTTAAACACAAATATGCATTATAATAAAGTAATATTAAATACTAAATATATTATTCCAATTAAAATTGCTATAATTGTGCAGGAGAGTTATGGTGGTAGGGGAAAAAGAAGGAATTTATGCAAGAGAGAGACTAAATTTACTTCATATTAATTTTATACTATTGAACAACTCCAGATAGTAAGAATCTCTTGCATTTTCCTTGGAACTATAAAATCTATGACAAAATTAGGAATGTAGATAGCAATTTCTGAAATAAATTTTATCAATATTTTCTGATATGTATGTAGAAGGCCTTTAGGCTGAATTTTTATTCTTGTTTTAGCTTGTGTTTCTTTCCTTCTGAGCCATTTCTCTATCTAGAATGAAAAGTTAAATGTTTCCAGATTTCCTAGTAGACTCATATCCCGTCATAGTTTTCCTTCCACACTGTTTCCAAATTTTAATGATAAAAGACTTGGAGAGTAATTTGATGAGTGTGTAATGTGACTCTCTAATTAAGACAGAATTCTTCTCCCTGGCATCTTTAGTACAGGAAGAAATTGAAGTGAAGTTTTAAAACTCCGGCACACTAGAACTTTTCTTTTAGTCCTAATGCATTTGACATAGGAAGGAGAATTGGCTTCAATAATATTTGCAGCCACAAGCACAAATGGTGTTTTTCAGTTGGAGATAAAAACAAAGAACTATTTTTCTTCACGGTAAACAGTTAAAATTGAAACATTTTGCCGTAAGAGTCGCTCATGTAAAAACACATGGGAAAGTCTTGGAGTAGTAGAAGGCATCATTTTCAACAAACCATGGGTGAGTGTTTAAAGGTGAGGTAAGTAGATAAATGCTTCAAGGACCCTTTGAATGATTATGTGAAGGATGGGTCAGTACGATGAACAATTGGACACTGATCGCAGCTGATCTTGGGTGCAGCCATGGGAAGTTCTTGAAGGCCCTTAAAAATGTGAGTCATTGTAACATAAAGAAGCTTCATTGTGAGCACATTTGGTTGGTTTATATATGAGACTCAAACCTCCCTATTGATTAATTAGAGAATTGTGCTTCAATTATAACTTGAAGAGCTCCAATACCTTCTGATAATTATTTAATTTGTCCCCATTATATTTTATTTTTCCCAAATCTTCATCTCTTCTTCACAGTCTCCTAAAGGCTATGAACAATATAATGAGCTCTTCAAAGTGTAATTAGATTAACCTACTATCCTCAAATTATACTTTTCAGGTTTGAGTTTGAATTTTCCCATCTCAGGGGTGTTTCCCAACATTCGACTTGAACTCACCCTGGCCTATTATGCTGTCTATCAGCAGCCTATTAGTTTCTCACATGCTATTGATGAGTATTAGTGAATATTTCTGTTTATTTCTTCTCTATTTGCCTCTTGATTCTGTGCCAGAATGGGAGGAAACTGTCCCGTCTTGTTCACCATTCTCTCTGTAGCAGTTAAGTTGGTTACTGATGGACACAGAGGTATAACATACATGTAGTGAAAGAAGAGTGAATGAATTGTGCTTCCTCTGTGGCTCACTACTTCTAAAGACAAGATTTGAGTTGTTTATAGAATTCACTGATGTGTAACAAGGTATTTCTTACATAAGATTATATAAATTAATCTAAATTTTAAGGAGAACTGAGCCTCAAAATTTATATTACAACTTTTGGCTTAAGTAGTTCTGGAGAGAATCGTCCACAGAAATCTCAACTTTGAGTGTGACTGAGAACATCTTTGACAGGCTTCATACAATTCATTTCAATTTATTTTAATTCATTTTGATTCCAAATCTCAGATAAAATGCAAAGTTTGTGATAGGTGAGAAAGATCAAGTTTTTTTACAGGAACTTCCAGTCCTAGTTGACATACATGTATATCAACATAATACAGGCCCTCAGTTTGTCTGTGCCATTATAAATGTTATATAAACGTTGTACTTTTATGGTTGAAGGTATGAGGAAAAGTTACAACAAGATAGCTCCTGTAGAGCAAGAAAAGCGTTGTGGGACAAGCATGGTGTTTGTAAAGATTGCAAAGGTGTGTTCAAGAGGTTGAATTTGCAGAGCTTGCCTTGGATTTATGCAATAGTTAGGGAACTACTGAAAAAATAAGTGTTAAAAGGAGAGATAGTACACCCTAAGAGGGAGTCTTAAATTCCCAATAATCTGGAGCTCCTCTGCAGATTTAGATCAGGTACTCTACCTACTCTTCTATATTTGCTCTTTTATTTTTAAATTTTCTTTTGTATTTTATTTGAATTGGAAGAACAAATCACCTTTCAGCATTTATATTAAAAAAACATATTTATTTGGAATACACCAAAAATGTCATGTTCTTGTGCAAATTATTTCTTTCATGACAATATATTTTTGCTTTTAACATTTTCTTCTATGTTAGAATACATCTTGGAGAGTATAGAAAAAAATTCAATGCTGGGATCATGTGGAGAGTATCAGTATTTCATCATTAATTATGATCCCTGTTTTTTTTCTCTTTGCCATCCTTCAGTTACTATTACTGTTACTGTTGCTGTCACTGTTACTTCCTTAGGATGTGCACACCCTTACACATTCATTGTCCAACAGAGCTCCCGATTATGTGTGCTCTTGTCCCTCATGTCTCAGGATACTCTGCAGTAGTTTCAGTCACAAATTCTGATTTCTTCACTGAATGGTAAATGCACTTTGTTGGGGAGTGCAGTATATGTAACAACTAACACAGAAGGAGTTACCAAAAACAAGTCTGTAGTTATCTGTGGAATAGATTAATGATCAATAGCCTTTTCATGACAATTCCAGAAATGCTACTTATCAAAATTATGAATAATCTGGGTGTGTATGAATAGTTGGTGTGTATCCGTGCTTCAAAAGACAATAGCATGTGGTTGTATAATCTTACCAATTGAGTGTTTAAGTCGAAATAAGTGAAATAAATATGCCTATAAATGCTTTCCTAATGCGTGTCATGGGCATATGTCTGTATTCTCATGTGTAAATTACATATGAAATACTGATGGTCTCGTTATAATATATAAACTCTCTCTATATGAATAATATTTAAAATATACATATATAATCTTTAGTTTTCTGTTGAAATAAAAATAATTAAAAGGACTTAAATTTCGAAAGGGAGAATATTTAACCTAGAGCCTCACACTAAGCTACATCCCCAGATCTTTTTTTTTTTTTTTTTTTTCCTTTTCTCTTTTTGGTACTGGGGATCGAACTCAGGCCCTTGCGCTTGTGAGGCAGGCAGCAGAACCACTGAGCCAAATCCCCACCCCCACCCCTTTTTTTTTTTAAATTTTAAGACAGGGTTCTGCTAAGTTGCACTCCTTGGCCTGGAACATGTGATCTTCCTGCCTCAGCCTCTTAAGTAGCTGGATTTTAGATGTGAACCATTACACCTACAATTAAACCAATCTCTTTTCAAACATTGGCACCTAAGAGTGTTATTTTATGGCAGTAATTATTTGACTTTACCTATTCTTTCCTCTCTTATTTTTTTTCTAATTAAGTTTATTGGTACTTTTTGAATATATAGTACAGTTACATTCATCATTGGGATCTTGTACCTATACATTACAGGTCTTGGTTCTCATTTTTTCCCCATACCCTGCCCTCCCTTCCCTATTTACAATAACTTTTTTTTCCATTTTTTTTGTTTTCTCATATTTTTTTCTTTTCCCTTATTTTCTTTCCCTTACCCTCTCCACTTCCCCTACACCTTTAGCCCTTTTATGCTCTCTTATATCTAATGATTTTCTGCAAAGTAAAAGTTATGTGTGATTCTGGTGTGTTAAGCCAAGTAAAAAAAAATTAAAGGAAAATGGCTATCAAAATGATATACAGAATTTAAATATTTTCTAAACTTTGTAGGCCCAGTTTATCTAAATAAATATCACAGACCTATTTGCAAATCATTCCATGTTAGTGTCTGATTTGTGTACTTCCAGACATAGCAAGCAACGTAACACTATTTTCACTGTTTCTCACTGAAAGAAATGAGGGGTCCTATTTATTTATATTTTTGTCTATATTCTGCAGCCTGGGACACTTTTCTTTTGCCTTGTGACATATCTAAACTACTGTCCAACCAGTTGAACTTCAGATTTCAGTAAACTCTAAATTTAGTTCCTTTTGTGTATTCATTAACTTCATACAGACAAAGCAGATGGTCACTTGTATAATTGCTCATGTGTTTATAAAGAAAATCAATTAGCACTACCCCTGTGGAGTTCTTACCTTTTTCTCTTTAAATTCCTATCAACAAATGTATTGATAGAGCCAGCTTTTGGCACATGAAAATTCCCATGCTTGTGTGTAAGACATGGAATCATCACACATGTTAAGGAAGCTTAGGAAGAATCAAGAAAAGCACAAGGGAGACTGTTAGAGTGAGGGAAAAGGAAGAGGAGAGTAGTGGAGAAAAACAGTGGCAGGTCAGAGCAGCACCCTGGGGGCACAGAGGGACATTTGCCAGAAATGTGAGGAAGAGAGTTTCTCCAGCAGCTTCTGAGAAAGAGGTTTTGGTTGGCGAGCACCTAAAGCATATGTAAAGTCGGGAAGTACTATGTACAGTATACTGAAATCATTTCAGGATAATCTTTGAAATGCATGCCAGGAATTATTTTTCATAAAGTTGTTCATGCATCAGGTTGTCTAGAGTAAAGGGCATTGTGAGCAGATGCCAGGCAGATTTTCTTTTTAACTTTGCCTACGGAGTTTCTTCTTAACCCAAATCAGCTTGCAACTAGAGAGTGGGCAAAGAGCCTGCCTGACCCTTTCAAATGTGCCCAACTCTGGGGATTCAAAGAGACCTTTATTTATAGTAGACCAAAACTTTATTTTTTCAAGCTAATTATTTCATTTAGACTTATAATAAGGAGGTATTTGAGGGGTCTTTTTTATCATTAAGATTTTCAGAAAACCACATCTCCAAGAGAACTTCTCATTACTTTATTTTTTCTTCTGTAAATTATTTAAATGAAAGAGAAAAGGTTCTCATAGAAAATGTAATTCCTAATTGTCTGCAAATCTTTAATATTTAGAAATTGTAAGGGAAAAGTTTTTATCAGAATTGATGATTCTCTCCATTACAATGATGTGGAAATGCAGATCCCACTCATTCTTGCAGCTTCATCAATATTAAAGTTTATCAATATTTTTCCGAAATGGTTTTAGCAAGCCCTTTTATTTTCAGTTTGAAACTCCTGTGACAAACAATAACATTATGTACAACATGTAATCTATATTTCTCTTCTTTTAAAATATTTATTGATATTTAAAATATCACATTAAGCTGGGGATTTAGCTCAGTGGTTCCACTGCCTGCCTTGCAAGCAGGACCGAGTTCAATCCCAGTACCAAAAATAAATAGATAGATAGATAGATAGATAGATAGATAGATAGATAGATAGATAGATAAAATCACATTAAGCAGAGTGGTATATTTAGTCCAATTTTTTAGGTTGAAATTGGGCAAACCTCCAAATTTCTCATTTTGCCTTATTATTTTTGAAACAATAATTATCTTCCTAGTGTTTTTTTACAATTGATCAGTATTAAGTTTATTATTAAAAAATTCCTCTAAAAGAATACATCACCTTTAATAAATATAACCACATATATGTGTGTGTGTGTGTATGTTTAGATATAAACTTTTCAATGGTTCCTTGGTGAGTTGAAAAACAACATTTAATCAGGCAATTGAGTTAATTGAGTCATTTTGAATTCTCTTTAAAGGTAAGTTTACAAGAGAAGTAGAATATTCAGTAATTCTATCTTAGCAGAGAGGTGTTTAATTTCTTTCATTTTTAAATTTTTTTCTCTTTTTTAAAATTTGAGTTGTAGGAGATTTATTTATTGATTTTTCCCACACATCATTTTCATATTAACAATTGTTATCTTTAGTACAAAAGTAGAAAACGATAACAGCTGTCATTACAATGTTTTTGTATTATTTTCAGTAGCTTTTATGATCTGCAAGTAAACTGAAAGGTAAGATTGGAAGCATTAGGGTTTTAAGTGATAATATACTTGTTACAGTATTGTTGATTTGTACTACTGAAAATGGGTAAGAAGTGCTATACATATTAGTATTTAATTGGCAGCTGCCGTATAAAATATATATACTATTAGGTACACACAAATATTTCATATCTCTGTGTATGTAGATATCATATACATATGCAAAATATGCACACATATGTAGAAAAATAAATGCTTGAATCTGTAATTCAATATGCAAGTATTATTAGTATATTGATAAGTATCAACAGCCTACTTAAGCAACTGTTTTGAAGGCTTCCATGTCCAAACTGAAAAGAAGGCAAAATACTCTTCATAAGTAACATTCAGAACATCTGGTTTCTTCATTTGTAAAGCTTCTTGATAGGGCTGCCATTTGTGGCCTTGTGTTGGGTTAATTTATTGATTTTCATTCTGTATTTTATTTACAACAAAAGTCCAGCAAGGTACTCCTCTATATCTTCATTTTCATCCTTGTTATAATATATTTTTAAAAAAAGATGCCATGAATATTTCTTCTCTGTACCTTTCAGGTGATAAAATGGATTTTTAGACAGTCTTAAATAGATCAATAGTTCAATAAATGCTGGGTGCTTGCCAATCTGTCTTTCTTACAAATATTTAACGTAAGTTGAGTGCATAAGGAAAGAGGCTATGTTCAGAGAGGTAGACGAACCCTTTCAAAAGTTATTCAGCAGTTACAGGAATTTGTGGGTTTGTACTTGGACGAAAGGAAGGAGACTGCATTGGCAGAAAGGGGCCCCAATGACATAGTCAGACACAGAGAAAAATTCAAGGAGAATCCGCTGTTGATACATAGTTCTACGTTCATGTAAACTGATACTATAAACTACATAGTGTTGCTATTCTTTATTTTTTAATTAGTGTGTGTGTGCAATTCATAAAGTTTACAGTTATTTTGGGGAGCAGGTAATGTACATAATATAGAGAGCTGATTCTTTTAGGTTATTGGGTTCCTCTATATGGTATAACTTGATTCTTCTTACTTTTTTTCTCTCACTCTTTCCCCACACCCTCGATCTCCTATACCCTTTCCATTTTGCAAGAGATCTATCCCCTTGTCTCTTTCTACACAACCTTTATTGTGATTTTTGCTTTTACTTTGCTTCACTCAAATGAGAGATATCATATGGTACTTTTGTGTCTGATATATTTCTCTCAACATTATATTTTCTAAGTGTATCCATTTTGCTGCAAATGTCTCAAATCTGTCCTTCTTCATAGCCAAGTAGTAGTATTGCTGTTATCTTTTATTTTGATTGAATATTGCCCTGATACAATATATATATCAAAGTTTTTTGATACCTTTACTTTATTTTTTTTATTTTTTTCATACCGGGGATTGAACTCAGGTCCTTGCGCTTGTGAAGCAGGCAGCAGAACCGCTGAGCTAAATCCCCTGCCCTTGATACCTTTATAAAAGTTGGATCAAGGGCTAGGGATTTAGCTCAGTGTTTTTTTTTGTTTGTTTTTCTTTTTTCAGGTTTAATTGAGTTTATTGGTACATTTTAGGGATACAGTACAGTTATAATCATTGTTGGGATCTTGTACCTCTACATGACAAGTCTTGATTCTCATTTTTTCCCCTTACCCCTGCCCTCCCTTCACCCCCTCCTCCCCTCCCCATCTACAAATGCTTTATTTCTATCTTTTCATTATCTCACATTTTTTTCTTTTCCCTTATTACCCTTCCCCTACCCATCCCACTTTCCCTACACCTTTAGCCCCTTGCTTCCCATTTCACAATGTCAGTTGTCTCATTAGGATTTTATGTACTATTACACTTTATTCACACCAGAGAAACTATTCAGTATTTACACATGTGTGACTTATTTATTCCCTTAAGAGTATATCCTCAATATGTATCCATTTTCCTATGAATGAATCTATTTTCTCGTTCTTTATGGCTGAGTAATATTCCATTTTATAGAAAAA